>NC_133790.1:29241180-29467985 GCF_003597395.2 Chelonoidis abingdonii | reverse complement strand
GCCCTACACTGGACTCTTTCCAATTTTTCCACATCCTTCTTGTAGTGTGAGGCCCAAAACTGGACACAGTACTCCAGATGAGGCCTCACCAACGTCGAATAGAGGGGAATAATCACGTCCCTTGATCTGCTGGCAAAATAAAATGAAGTTAACGCAAATCAAGGTGTGTTTATGGAAAATAGATCCTGTTGAACTAACTTGATATATTTTTTGGATGAGATTACAAATTAGGTTGATAAAGGTAATAGTGCTGACGTAACGTACTGAGACATCTGTAAGGTATTTGACTTGGTACCACATGATATTTTGATTACAAATCTAGAATGATAAAAAATTAACAACAAACAAATTAAGTTGATTAAAAACTGGCTAAAATCATCGAGCAGGTTTGTTTCCAGAGAAGGCTTGGTTCCTGGCCCTACTCTATTTCTCATTTTGATCATTGACCTGGAAGACAATATAAAATCATCGCTGATAAAGTTTGCTGATGATACAAAAATTGGGGGAGTGGATAGATCACTGATACGGAGCCATCTGGATCACCTGGTAAGCTGGGTGTAAACATATAATATTGATTCTAATACAGTGAAATGTAAATGTAAATACCTAGGACCAAAGAACGTAGGTCCTGCTTACAGGATGGAGGACTCTTATCCTGGGAAATAACAACTCTGAAAAAGATTTGGGCTCATGGTGGACAATCAGCTGAATGAGCTCCCAATCTGTGACCAAAAGGGCTAATGCGATCCTAGGATGCATAAACAGGGAATCCCAGGTAGGAGCAGAGAGGTTATTTTACTCTGTGTTAGTCACCGATGTGACCACTGCTGGAATCCTGTGTCCAGTTCTGGTGCCACAATTCGAGAAAGAGGTTGATAAATTGGAGAATGTTGAGAGAAGAGCCACGAGAATGGTTAAAGGATTGGAAAACCTGCCGGGGCAAGGAGCTCACTCTAGATAGTTTAACAAACAAAAGGTCAAGGGGAGAGCTGATCACAATCTATAAGTACCTATACGGAAAAAAATGTTGGGCTCTTCACTCTCGCAGCGGAAGGTCCAACACAACCCAATGGCTGGAAATTGAAGCTAGACAAATGCAGACTGGAAATAAGGCACAAATTTACAACAGTGAGAGTAATTAACTGTCGAAACAATTTCCCAAGGGTTGCAGTGGATTCTCCATCACTGGCCATTTTAAACCCAAGATTGGCTCTTGGCTGTTTCTAAAAAGCTGTGTCCTAGGCATTATTGTGGAGCAGTTTGACAGCCTGTGTGCTACTGGAGGTCTGACACTAGATGATCACGGTGGTCCCTTTGGACCTTGGAATCTATCCCTGGGAACCCACCCCTGGCCTGCAAGAGGAGGGGTTTTCCTTCTTCTTGCTCTCCTGGCTTCTGAGAGCCAAGCTCTGCTTCACCGCTGCACCGTCCTGCCTGCTGCTAAGAGGGGGCACCACCACCTTCTCATCCCCACCCCCGGCTGGGATGGGGCACCCTGCATTCCTGCCCCCTCCCCAACTCCTGGGGAGGGGCTTTCCATTCTCTCCCCTCCGTCCATGCCGATGAGGCAAGGCCCAGGTTCTTCTCCTTCACTCCTGCCCCATGTTTGCGTGTTCTGGCAGCTCTTTTATATATGTGTGGGCTGTCCAGACAGGCCTCCCCCCACCTTTAGGAGCAGGGTGCCTAGTGACCCTTCTCCTTTCCTGCAGCCCCTCCCCCCCATTCCATTCCTTTCCACCCACACCCACACAGAGGTGCTGCAGCCTGTCAGCCGGGATGGCTTTTACTTGGCAAAGCAACAAATCTAAGTAAGAATGAACAACGTCTCCTGGGTAAGCAATTGCCAGTAGCACCACGCCAGCCCTGCCTGGCCCCCTGAGTTGCTCTGGGTCTCACTGGGGGTCTCCCTGTGGGAATTATCCGGATGCTGTTAAAGCTCAGACGCTCCCTGGAGATGCACCCTGAGCAGTAAAATCCATTGGTTCTTCATTCAGCAATCCTGGTTGTGCTTTCTTTCAGTTCCACTGATCCGTCCCCTTGGTAAAGGCCGTCACCAGCCCCTTGTAAGGACATTACCCAGCTCCCCCCTCCTCCCCCTGATCACGCACTCTCCTGGCCCCCCATCCAGCCCCTTCTCCTGCACTCTCCTCCCTGCTGACCCTCCCATTGTCACCCTGCACTTACTGTTCAGCATCAGATAGACAGTGCAGTGATTGGTCAGCCCTTGGTGCTGCAGACTCCTGGCATCTTCCAGCTCTTTGCCTGCGAATATCAGTCTAAACCAGTCAACATCGCTGTAGAGACTGATTTTTTGTATCACCCTCCTCTTCAGATCCACCCCAGTGTCTTCCCAACACACGTCCAGGACATTCACTCTGCCTTTCCAGTCACTAATAAAGATTGTGCCCCGGGCCCTGCCAGCGGCTGCAGAGCTCTGAGTGGGTCCGTGCTCCATAACGTCTGAGCCCCACGGGGCTGTCTGTGCAGATTGTGCTCTGAGACCCGGGCGGTGGATTCCTCAGAGCCCCCACCGGCCTCCTTCCGCCGGATTTAGGGATCTTCTCTGCCCCCAGCAGAGCCCCAGCTCCCAGGCCCTAGGCCGGCTTGCCCTTCCTCCCACCCCGCTCAGAACTCTCAGCCACTTTCTGAGAAACTGAAACTCCCGGCCGGGTGTTTCTGAGGCCGTGCTGCGCAGGGCTCCCAGGGGGACCGTGGATTCAAAACAGAACCTGGAGGCTGCTGGCATTTTCTCCTGTGATGCGTAGCCCCCTTTTTTTTGTAGTCTGCCCCACGTCGGCCCCACTTCTCATGTTAACCCCTCCCTTATCACTTGCCTCTGCTCCTCTCGCCTGCTTCCTTGAGGGTGTCTGGTTCTCTTCTCTCTCCCTCTCCTCTGCGCCTCTACTTCCATTCAACCGAACTCTGGCCTGCAGAGGCTGAGAAGTAATTTCCTTCCTCTCCCCCTGCCCCAAAATCCCCCTCCCTCCCTCCATTCGGATTCCCTTTCTCCTCCCCTCACCAATGCTCTTCACCCCGTTCCCCTTTCAGCCCCCCAGGTCTTATCTTCGTTCCCATTTCCTCTCCCTTCTTCCGCCATTGTGTCGTCACTGGCCCTACGGTACCATCCAGTGTTGTAGCGTGTGGGTTGAAGGACATTGGAGCGACGGGAGAGCAGGATGTTAATCTCGTGTTTTGGACCAACTCCGGTTGGGGCGAGAGACGACCTTTCGAGCTCACACAGGCTCAGGTCTGGGAAAGGTGCTTAGGGGGTCACAGCTAAACACAAGTTCACACAGTTTAGGGGGAGTGACCTTTTCCTCTTTTGCTCCTCTCCCGCATTGGGCCAACGGAGGGACCCCCCTCCACCCTGAGCAGCTGGGAGGCTGAGCTCTCAAGGTCACTGACAGGGAGACAGTGGGGGGCCTTGGGGGAGGGGCAGCTGTAGGAGCCTGGCTGCCTGTACCAGCTGCCCCCCGGCTCCTGTGATCAGGACCCTGGCTGCACTCAGCCACGCCAGGCCCAGAGGCTTCTGCCTGGGGCCAGCCAGCAGCTTCTCTTTAATTACCTTCGTGATCCCAATACCCTGAGGGAGCTCACAGTGCCGTACAGAAAGCCAGTGCTGCTGGTGCCCGGGCTCCTGAGGGAGCTTGCAGCACTTGCAGTGATAGTGAGGAGGGAAATAAGAAAGGTCTCATGTCAAATTTAACCTGTGGCCGCAAACGGTAAAATGCCTTAATCATATCTAGGTGGTGTTTGCAGTGTCTGGCTGCATTTCCAGCATTTAACACATTTGGATTCCTTTTAAGTTCCACCTTGACTCTGAATTTCCATGTTTATAAGGCTTGTTTGCAGATACACCTCTACCCTGATATAACACAAATTGAGATATAACGCGGTAAAGCAGTGCTCCAGGGGGGCGGGGCTGCGCACTCTGGCAGATCAAAGCAAGTTCGATATAACACAGTTTCACCTGTAACATGGTAAGATTTTTTGGCTCCTCAGGACAGCGTTATATCGAGGTAAAGGTGTAACTCCAAGGCATTTTACCTTAAATTGCCTACATATGCTGTCAGTCTTTATTGCATTTTAACATTATTTTTCTCTGGGATTAGGGGAAACGCTTCAAACATAACACTGAACAGAAATACACCAATTGCACTAAGGTTTCTCCAAGCCTGAGAGACTTCTCTCAGCTGACAGCCCCTCCCACAAATCTGGGAACAGAATGACAAACATTTAAATCAGGAAAATGCAGCTCCCCTACTTTAAATGAATCTGGACAGTAGTGGGGCTCGTAACTCCAGGACCATCGTCTCAGCAGCCTCGCTGGAGAGGACCCATATCTCTATTACCCCTCTATTCAATATCACTGCCTTGATTCCAACACCAGCCATAGCCCCTGGGGCTACATGAATGAAAGTCCTGAGAAGTTGCAGGGCATCTGGAAGGGACCTAAAAGGCCTGAGGTTTGGGCAGGTCTGGCTCCCAATAGCCCCTCACCCAAACACTGAGACAGGAGACAACATGTGGGTGGTTTTCCCTGCCTTTTGGGGCATTTCTGTTGATAACCCTGTGGCCCTTTAAGGCCACCATACTGCTGTAATTTGGAAATTGCCACCTGAACACCTTCCAATGAGAGAGAAACAAGCGACTGGCTGATGGCACCTACACATTCTGCGCCCAAAGGAGACAGTAATATTTCAAAAAGAGCGAAAAGCTGATGGGCCTGTGCACTTATCAGTGCAGTGTGCTGAGCAGGTGGGTCAGACGGGGAGAGGGGTGTAGTGGTCCTGCAGGAATTTGTTCCACTGAACTGACCTGGCTCCCAAGCGTGCTCTGGCTCCTGCACAAACAAGCTTCACCCTTGCAATGTGCAATCTGGTTGTGCCAGAGGAGCAGAGTGGTGGATGGTGCTTGAAATCCTTCACCTATCCGTTGCCATGACCATTTAGCACCTTTAAAATAAGGCGATCTTACACTCGACACGGCATTGTGTTGGAAGACGATGGATTGAGGGTAGCACAGGGGTGATGTGCTTGTGAAATCCCATGTTGCTCAGCATTCTGTCCCAGAGGCTGTACTCTAAGAGAAGCAGCCTTTAGGTGCAGGTAGACAGCACTGCTCTAGTCCAGAGGGAAAATGGAACCGTTTGGGTTTTGAATCTGCAGCCCTTTGCGTTCTTGGTGGTCCATTTGCCTCCATGTTGGGCTGTAATTGGAAATGCTGATGGGGAAAGAATAACATAAGAGAGTCCTTGATTTAAAATGCTTGGCCATTGAAATGTCATTGCTCTAAACAGTAGTGTGCCCCTCCCACCCCCATCAGAGCTGGGTTAGCAGAGCAGTTGTTTTCCTATGGTGGCCACCTACTAGGGGGGTTTGGTCATGTGTCGAGGCTGGCAGGATGTCAGCTTACAGAGGGGACTAAAAGTTATACAGAAGGAGGAGCTGATCTTCCCGGGGTCTTTGGTTTGTCACTGTCACGGCATCTGGGGGAGTCCGGCCCTGCACCCCTCTTCCTAGCCCCCACAGTGACTTTTATCCAGCCAGTAAAACAGCAGGGTTTATTGGACAACAGGAACACAGTTACAGCAGAGCTTGCAGGCACAGTCAGGACTCCTCCATTCAGTCCTTCTGGGGTTCAGGGTGCTTGGATCCCAGGTAGGATACCCTGAATTCCGCCCCACAGCCCCAACCCCAAACTGACCTGCCCTCCTCCTGCCGGCCGAACCCTTTGTCCAGCTTCCTGGGCAAAGGTGGCTGAACTACCCCTCCCCCTGCCTGGCTCAGGTTACAGGCTTAAAGATCCTGTCCCTCACCTAAAGAATCCCCTGCTCTCCCATCCCCACACAGACAGCCCCTACTCCATCACATCTCTCCCCTTCGGAACTGAACTGAGCGGGGTCACTCTGCCCAGTGACCTGGGGAAGTTCAGGGGCCCCCTCTCCGGGACAACGCGTCCGCTATCAGGTTGGCACTTTCCTTCACATGGACCACGTCCATGTCATAGTCCTGCAGGAGCAGGCTCCACCTCAGGAGCTTGGCGTTGCTCCTTTCATCTGGTGCAGCCAGGTCAGGGAGAGTGGTCGGTGTACACGGTGAAGTGTCGCCCAAAAGAGATATGGCTCCAGTTTCTTAAGGGCCCACACCATGGCCAGGCATTCCTTCTCGATGGCCGCGTAGTTTTGCTCCCTGGGGTAGCAGCTTCTTGCTCAGGTACACGATGGGTGTCTCTCCCCCTTTTCATCCTCCTGCATAACACCGCCCCCAGTCCCGTGTCTGAGGCGTCGGTGAACACCATAAAGGGTTTGTCAAAATCTGGGTTCGCCAGAACTGGGCCACTGACCAGAGCCTCCTTCAGCGCCCGGAAAGCCTCCTGGCACTGTTCGGTCCAGATCACCTTGTCTGGCTTCCCCTTTTGCACACAGCTCAGTGATGGGGCGGCTACGGCACTAAAGTGGGGCACGAACCTTCGATAGTACCCCGCCATCCCAATAAAGGCCTGGACCTGCTTTTTGGTTTGGGGAGCAGGCCAGTCTCTGATCACCTCCACTTGGCTGGTTCCGGCTTCAGGCAGCCGCTCCCACACCCGATGGCCCAGGTAAGATACTTCAGCCATCCCCACCTTGCACTTCTCAGCCTTTACGGTTAACCCAGCCTTTTGGAGTCGGTCCAGGACTTGTTTACCTGGGACACGTGGTCCTCCCAGGTCTGGCTGAAGACGATGTCGTCAATATACGCCACGGCAAAACTCTCCATCCCCCTCAGTAGCTGATCCACCAGGCGCTGGAAAGGTGGCCGGCGCTCCCTTGAGGCCAAAGGGCAGGGTCAGAAACTCGTAGAGCCCCAGAGGGGTATAAAGGCCGATTTCAGCCTGGCATCTGCGTCCAGCGGCACTTGCCAGTAGCCCTTGGTAAGATCCATGGTGGTGAGGTACCGAGCACCTCCAGCTTGTCTAGGAGCTCGTCAGGCCTGGGCATGGGGTAGGCATCAGATACGGTGATGGCATTGAGCTTTCGATAGTCCACACAGAACCGGATTGACCCATCCTTCTTTGGGACCAGCACCACTGGCGAGGCCCAAGGGCTGGAAGACTGCTGGATCACCCCAAAGCCAGCATGTCCCTGACCTCTCTCTCTCAAGATCCTGGCAGTTTTACCAGTGACCCGAAAAGGGGAGCATCTTATAGGGGGGGGTGTGACCCGGTCTCCACCCTGTGGACAGTCAAATTAGTGTGTCCAGGCTGGTTGGAAAACAGCTGTCGGTATAGATGCAGCACCCCTCTGATCTCAGCGTGCTGGGCCAGGGTCAGCTGATCAGAGAGGGGAATTGCCTCCAGGGGGGAACCAGTTTTTGTCCCAGGGAATAGATCCACTAAAGGGTCATCTCCCTGCCCCTCCCAGTGTCCACACACGGCCAACACCACATTCCCCTGTCATAGTATGGTTTCATCATGTTCACATGGTACACCCTCGACGGTGATGTGCCGGTTTGACAGCTCCACCACATAGTTTACCTCATTCAGTTGCTTGATAACCTTGAAGGGCCCTTCCCAGGGGCCTGGAGTTTTTTTTTCCTCACGGGATGAGACCATCACCTGATCCCGGTGGCAAAAGGCAAAGGCCGGGCCCGGGCCGTGCGGTCATACCAGACCTTCTGCTTCCTCTGGGCTCGGGCCAGATTCTCCCTGGCCAGGCCCATGAGCTCGGCCAGTCTTCCCGGAAGGTCAGGACATACTCCACCACTGATTCTCCTCGGGAGTGGCCTTCCCCTCCCATTCGTCCTCATCAGGTCTAGGGGCCCCTTACCCGCCTTCCATACAACAGTTCGAAAGGCGAAAACCCGGTAGATTCCTGGGGTACCTCCCTGTACGCGAACAGCAGGTGAGGTAAGTACTTGTCCCAATCCTGCGGGTGCTGGTTCATAAATGTTTTTAGCATCATCTTCAGCGTCCCGTTGAACCTTTCCACCAGCCCGTTGGACTGGGGGTGATACGCTGAGGCCCAGTTGTGCTGGACCCCACATTTCTGCCATAAGGACCGGAGCAGGGCCGACATGAAGTTGGACCCCTGATCCGTTAAGACTCCTTGGGGAACCCACCCGGCTGAAAATTGTCAGCAGCGCATCTGCCACTGTGTCTGCTTCGATAGAGGACAAGGCCACTGCCTCGGGGTAGCGAGTGCAAAATCCACACCACCAGGATGTATTTCTTCCCCGACCGGGTCATCTTGCTGAGAGGTCCACTATGTCCATGGCCACCTTCTGAAAGGTTCTTCTATGATGGGTAAAGGCCTCAAGGCCGCTTTCCCCTTGTCCCGGGCCTTCCCCACCCTCTGGCAGGGGTCACAGGATTGGCAGTACTGTCGGACATGGGTAAAGACCCCAGGCCAGTAAAAGTTCTGTAGCAGCCTCTGCCTGGTGCGCCGGATTCCCTGGTGCCCTGCGAGAGGGATGTCATGGGCCAGGTACAGCAGCTTTGTGGCGAAACTTCTGGGGAACCACCAGCTGCCTCCTGATCCCCCATGACTCTACCTCCCTGGGGGAGCCCATTCTCGGTACAGGAACCCTTCTCCACAGGAACCTCTCCTTGCAACCTCTCCTCAGGGTCTGTTCCGCACTAAGGTCAGCCCGGTCCTGGGCTTCCGCAAGGAGGGATCTTTCTGCAACTCGGCCTGGAACTCAGCAGCTGGGACAGGGATGGGACCGGCTTCTCTCTTGCTGGCTGGGTCTGAGGCCGCAGCCTCTCTGAGCCGTGCCCCTGGGCGTTCCCCCCCCCCAGGTTAGGGTCCTGCACCTCGGGCCGAGTACCTTCCCCGTTGTCGGGGTGCAGTGCCCTTTGCCGACTCTGACTACGAGTCACGACCAGGGCACTCTGAGTGCTACTAGGCCAGTCCTCAAGGTCCCTCCCATTAACACGTCTGTGGGCAAATGTGGGTGTACCCCACGTCCTTGGGGCCCTCCTTGGCCTCCCACTTCAGATGTACTCTCGCCACAGGCACCTTGAATGGGGTCCCGCCCCACGCCATCAGGGTCAGGTAGGTGTCGGGCACCATCCGATCTGAGCCCACCACCTCGGGCCGGGCAAGCATCACCTCTGCGCCCGTGTCCCAGTACCCAGTGACCTCCTCCCATCTACCTCCAGGGACACAAGGCACTCTCCCGGAGGGGCAGCCCCGCGCCACCGGTAAACCAAAAACCGGAGGCTGGAGCATCCAGCCCCCAGAGGAGCTGACCTGGGGACCTCCCCCTCCTTCCCAGGTGGTATGTTCCCAGCCCCCCTTTCCCGGGAGGGTAGCCCCTCTCCGATTGGGTTTTTACCCAGTCCACCCTCTGCGGGTTGGGTCTGCTTGGTCTGTCCTGAGCTTCGGGGCACTGGGCCCGTATGTGGCCTCGTTGGCCACAGTGATAGCAGCCCATGTCTCGTGGGTCCCCTTGAGTGGGTCGGAGGGACCTGACGCTGGATGTTCCCCTTTTGGGGGGTTCTCCATAGGCCCCGCTGGGAGGTCCATGATGACTCTCTCTCTGCGTTGGGGCAGGCCTGCTCCTTTGAGACTCCTCCCTGCCATCCCCTGCCCGACTGTCCACAAATTGGTCGGCAGTTGGCCTGCGTGCTGCGGGTTCTCCGGCTTTCTGGTCCCTCAACCACAGCCTCAGGTCGGACGGGCACTGCTCATACAGGTGCTCCAGTATGAATAGGTTAAAGCAGGTCCTCTTTAGTTTGGGCCCCAGCTGTCCACTTGCGGGCATACCCTGGCATGCCGGTTGACCAGTTGTAGGTATGTGATCTCACGGGTTTACGCTGACTCCGGAACCTTTTCCGGTACATCTCAGGAGTCAGCCCAAACTCGCGGAGCAGGCCTGTTTGAATAGTTCGTAGTCCCCCGCCTCCGCCCCTTTCAGTCGGCTGTACACCTCCACGGCTGTGGAGTCCAGTAAGGGGGTGAGAAATGAGATCCTGTCTGCAGGGCCAACCCCGTGCAGCTCGCAGGCATTCTCAAAGGCCGTCAGGAAGGTATCTATGTCTCCCCCTCCTTACGCCGGGGCAGCAAGTGCTTATCAAGCTCTTGTAGGCTTGGGTCCCCCTCACTCACCGCAGCCGGGGCCTCGGCTGCTCCTCAGCTCATGGTTTACGCTGGCCAGCTCCTTCTCCAGCTCATGTTTACGCTGTTTTCCTTCTCCTCTTCCATGTTTACGCTGTTTCCCTTCTCTTGCCTCTTTAACTCGAGCTCCTCCCATCTCAGCTCCCTTCATATTCCCGCATCCGCTCCCACGGATGTCGAGCGTATCGCCGGGAGGATCCCCTGCTGGGGGTGAGCTTCGCTGGCAGGATCCCCTGCTGGCTGGGGGGGTCACGGTGCCCTGGGTATTCGCTGGGCTCCTCCCGCCCCTTCCCCTAGGCCTAGGAAGGGGGGGTCTCGGAAGCCCTCGTCCGCCGGCTGACCACTCCCAGGGGGGACAGACACTGGTGACTGCGCTGCATCTGCCAGGCTGCTTCCCTCAGAGACAGGGCTCCGTTCATTCATGTGGTCTCCCTGCTCAGCTGGTCAATCAGCTGGTCCTTGGTCAGTCTCCCTGTGCGCAGCCCCCTCTGCTTGCACAACTCCACCAGGTCACACTTGCGCCGCTTGGCATACATCTTCCTGCTGGCCACTCACAGGTCGGGGTGCTCGCCGCTCCCACGGTTTCCAGGGGGACCCTAGTGCACCAGCCCTTCTTGAGGTCACCACCTCTCTGCCAGGGTCGAGCTGCAGACTCCTCCGCCCCTGGACCGCTCGCTGCAATCCCCGGGGGACCCTGTTACTGCAAAGTCCTTCTCACTGGGCACACACTCCCAGGGTTAATCACCCCTTCGTTTTACTGCTCCCCAGTCACTTACTGCAGGAAGCGCCGTCCACGGGGTGCAGTATATCCACCGCTGCAGCACCAGTTGTCACGGAGTGTGGGGGAGTCCGGCCCTGCACCCCCTCTTCCTGACCCCACAGTGACTTTTATCCAGCCAGTAAAACAGCAGGTTTATTGGACAACAGGAACACAGGTTACAGCAGAGCTTGCAGGCACAGTCAGGACTTCTCCATCCAGTCCTTCTGGGCTTTCAGGGTGCTTGGATCCTAGCTAGGATACCCTGAATTCCGCCCCACAGCCCCAAACCCCAACTGACCTGCCCCTCCTCCCGCCGGCCGAACCCTTTGTCCAGCTTCCTGGGCAAAGGTGCTGAACTCCCTCCCCCCTGCCTGGCTCAGGTTACAGGCTTAAAGATCCTATCTCTCACCTAAAGACATCCCCTGCTCTCCCATCCCCCACACAGACAGCCTCTACTCCATCACAGTCACTAGCTCAAGAGGAGAGGGAGCAGTAACCCAACATGGAGAAGCCTGATGAGGCGGGGGAAACCCTGCCTGCCTTCCTTCCTGAGCCCAGGTAGCTCCCAAGACTTCTAAGGGAAGGGTGAGCTGGGGGGGGATTGTGGGTAGGATGGTTGGTGTGTCTAAGTGATTTGTACTCTTTGGGCTTTATCTGTTGGGTATAAAACAGCAATTTTGTTAGGTGCTTGTCCAAGTGTCTGTGTGTTATTTGCTTCACAACTGCTTGTGTGTCGCTCTCAGAAAGTGTAAACCAGAAGCTTCCTGCCTTGGGGTAGAGTTCTGGGAAGAGGGTGTGTTTAAGTGCAGGGGAGTCTGAAGGGTCAGTACTGAGGCCAGGGGCGAGGCAGCTGGAGAGCAGGTTCCAGTTCTGAGAAGGGCGCGTTAGACTGCAGATCTGCACGGCAGCAGCGTGCCGACGGGCCCCGTGACTGGGCAGTGGCTGGACTCCGTTCAGGCTCTGGAGGCTTAAAACATCCTGGGATTCAGGGAGAGGCTTGGATTCCCTCACAGCAGAGCAAGGGGTGACTGGCAGGGGCAGCTGGGGTGTAGCTAGGTTCTAACATTAGGGGGAGCGAACACATAAAAAAAGGCGCCACCCGACCTATCAAATTACTAATTACATCCACTCCGTCCCACTTCCTGCCTCCTTCAGAAGCCCCAACACCCCCGCGCTCCTTGTCTCCTGATTGCCCCCTCCTGGGACCCCTGTCCCTAACTGCCTCCCAGGACCCCACCCCCTACCTAAGCCTACCTGGTCTTTGTCTCCTGACTGCCTCCTCCTGAGACCCCCCAACCCTAACTGCCCCTCTAGGACTCTACCTCCTACCTGTCCCCTGACTTCCCCGACCCTTATGCACACCCCCGTCTCCAGACAAACCGCCAGGACTCCCACACCTACCCAACCACTCCCCGCCCCCTGCCAGGACCCCCAATGTACACCAAGACACACCCCATAAGCCAAAGTGTGTGTGTGGGGTGGGGAGGCGAGGGATCCCACACAGCTCCTGCCATTGAGGGTACATGGGTACCTACTTCTGCCCTAGCACCTGGCTCTGGTGTTTAGCCAGAAACCCTTGCGAGCAGGCAGAGGGATACTGCTAGCAAAGGAAGTGCTTGATTTTAGAGTCTGCTCCAAACAGACTTAGCAGAGAACACAACAGTAGCGCTGCCTCTGCCATCCCAGCCCAGAGCCCATAAACAAGAGAGGCAGAGATGTGCTTAATACAGTGCATGGGGTGGGGAGGGAGCACAGACAAGGGACGGGCCATGGAGAAAAAACCCAGAGATGAAGAGAAGGAAAAAGAAGGAGAAGCCAGGAGGCTGGGTCTCTGGAGAGAAGGCGCGTTCGGATGCAGCATGTTAATGAGACCCTTGCAAACACAAGGGAAAGAAGCAAGGAAGGGATTGCAGAGGAGACGCCGGGCTACTCACTCACTCTCCCCTGTGGGACTGGGTAGCAGGGCCCAGGAAATGAAACTCTCTTAACCACACAGAATTGTCAACTGCTCCCAAATCCTTTTGGGCCATGGCTGCAAGCTTAGAAGAGCCTAAGCTGGGAGCTGCATGAACTTCCTCAATAAATTCTCTCTTGCCCGGTGCCTCAAGCAGGTTTGCATTGTATGACCCCGATGAAAAGCCCAGCAGAGAAAGCTTGCAACTGTCTCAGCTCTTTCAGCAGCGTTTGGGGCTTCAGGCTGCATCTCCCAAATGAAGTGCATTAATAATACCGCTCAGGCAAGCAGGCTGGGGGCCATGCGGGCTGCCCGGGCAGCCGATACTACTTCACAATGAAGGCTGCTTTTATAGGCTTGTGTTTTGCTGTTGGAAAGAGGCCCAGACTTCCTCCCATCTAATGCCCCCTTGCTCCCTGACTGTCCCAGCCCCAGAAAGTCTCCCGCCCTCAAACCATCCAGCCCTCTCCCTGCTCCCTGACTTCCCCCGGGGACTCCCCTTACTCCCATCCAGCTCCAGCCGCTGGCTGCCTCTGGAGCCCAAGTTAAATTGCTGCCAGCCCACAGCCCCGCCCCTGCAGGGGGTCTGGCTGCTGGAGGCCCAATGGGAGCGGCTCAGTCAGGCCCAGGCGGCCAATCAGCAGTGGCGCACTCTGCATGGGGGAAAGGGGACGGGGGAAAATCTCTGACCTTTCTACCTTATTACAAATTCCTGCTCAGGCGCCACTTTGGGGCAATGTGCGCAGGGGGGAGCAGCGGACCCCTGGTCCCTCCCAGCTCTGCTCCTGGGCAGCCCAACCAGAGCGGTGACGGAAGGTACTGCAGGCGTGTAGCATTGATACCAGGTTATCTCCGGAGTCCCTAGGACAAGCAAGCTCTGCCCTCTGCAAGGTGGGGTTCCTCGGTGTGAGGGTATCCCCACAGAGCATCCAGGGGTTACACTTTACCATGGAGGAAGGACAGACTCTGCTAAACTTAATTCTAGGAATGATTTTCTTACTGTAAACCAAACAGAAGAGGGGGAGATATGTGATCTGTGAAAGCTCTCCAGGGGAGACAGCCAGGACACAGGACAAACCCATCAAGGTGCAGCAAAGTGGCCATTAAATGACTCAGACAATAGCCCCAACCATTACCAGTGGCATAGCCCAGTACCCCTCCGAGTTGAGTGGGCTGGGTTTGGAGGGGAGCCCCCAGGATCTCTCCAGAGACCAAGAAGGACAGTGAAATAGGAAAGAGAGTCTCTCTTTGGGTAAAAGGCCATTTGTGCTACTGAAGAGTGATACTCTGAAAGGGGGGGATGGTCCCACACAGGAGGGTGGGTGCTGAAAGACTGCTGGGCCAGACCAAGGAGGTCAGCTCTAGTGTAGGTTTTCTGGGGCAGGACATGAGCAGAAGGCTAATTTGTCTGCTGGATCATATCAGAACTTTCCTTGTCTTCCTCCTTTTCTGCAACGGAACAGGAAAACCACTTTTCTAAAATTGAGGCTAACATTTGGAGATGAGAAAACAAGATTTATGTTTATTTAAAAATGTTCCTCTCATTCATTCCAAATAAAGCTTGTTTAACTGAGAGATTGGCGGTATGTTTGGAAAGATGCAACCCGTCCTTCTGTCTCTGAGGAGAAAACATGCAGAAACCTCGCACACAGGGGTCTACAAGGTACTAATGACCGGAAGCCTAAGACTCCTATTTTGTCCAGAGGGTAGAGGACAGAAGGAAAAGCTCCCCCAGACTGTGTATAGGACAAGAGGAGAGCAGGTAGATCCCAAGATGAAATGCTGAGAGACCAGGGAAGAGCGAGAGGTAGTGGTGGCCTAAAGGTCACCGTGATGAAAAGCTCCTTGTATCAAACCAGCTTTATGTTGCTGCATAAGTAACAAAGGTAAGAATATGTTCACACCCCAGACTGGCAGTGGCAGCAGCCAGGAGCACAGGTGGCAGGTAGCAGGATCTCCAGGCCCTAGCTGGATTGCTCCAAGTCCTGTACAAGGTAAGGGTCCGTATCTCTGAGAGTCTGGTAGAGTTCTTCTTGGGCCTGAGCTCCCTTCCGCTCAACCAGCTGCAGTAAGGCCTCATTCATTTCCTTTCGTCTGCACTGCCTACTAAGCACCTCCTCCTCTTCATCACTGTTCATTGCCTCTGTGTCCCGTAAGCGCGCCAGGATGGGATAGATCACTCCCATTCGACGACGGAGCTGCTCCCGGTGCTTCTTCACAAAGGACACACCTCGAGCTAAAGGAGACACCAGCCCTGCATTACTCTGCTGGGTACAGGAGGTACAACTCTGGGTTACTACAGTCCCACTACATGACCCCATGTCACTGTGGGATGCAGCAGCTGCCCCTGTACTGTAGGGCCGTTCTAGCTCAAAGTGTGTGGTCAGTTGCATGAAGTGATTCATGTTGGAATATAGTTTGTAAAGACCCATCCACGCTAACACTGCAAAGGGCTGAGGCTCTGATGCAACAGCCAGCACTGCTACAAGTTCCAGACTATCCCACCAGCCTGTCCTGGGGGTAGAGCGAGGGATAAGGAGCTGACACTGAGCAAAGGAAAGCTTGGGATGGACCTCAGGAGCACAACTCTCACCAGTGATGTACAGAGGGATCCCTTTGTGGGGAAGGGATGGAATCTGTGAGTCACTGCACTGGACAAAGGCAAAGCAGAAGGTCTTTCTCCATGTCTAAGGTCTATGCTTCAAGCAGGAGGGCCGGACGTGTTAAAGAAGAAATGGATTCCAACTAAAGCTTGTCAACATTTTTCAAACTTTTTTCCAAGTGTCTCTTTTTTTTAAAATAAAACTTCTTTTTTTATTTTTCTGAAATTGTCCGATTTTTTTTCAACAACCTCCTTCCCCCTTGAAATTGACAATCCAAAGGCTTTTCCCTCTTTGGTATTTTACTCATTCCCCCCCCGCCCGCCTTCCCTTCACTCAGCACCTATTTCTAATTTTGCCACTGAATAAAACATGGAGATGAGGGGAGGGAGAGGAAGGGGTAAAACTGGAGAACTTTAAAGTTTGGGGTTTCCAGGTTGGAAAAAATCAGAAATTTTTCATGTAAATGTTTCAAGAAAACCCCTAGAATTAATTATTTTTTCATTAAACATACTATATTCTGACCAGCTTGAGATTGCGGAAACTGAAAGCTCTGTTAAAATAATACTGACCTGTGAGTGTTTGAGACGATGCTGCAGGAATTTTAACATCCCCTAAAAGAGAAAGGGAAGGGATCAGTCAAACATCCTGTCACTTCTCTCATTAGCAGGAGGGTCCAGCAACATTAAAGACCATCAGAGGCTAAGGGCAATCAGAGAAGCTCTGCATTCCCAGCAGGGCTGGTGCTGGGAAGTTTCGCGTCCTAGACGAAACTTCCACCTTGCCCCCACCCCAGCTGACTGCCCTCGCAGCTAACCTCGCCTCCCCCATGGCAGCTAACTCAGCCCCCCACTCAGGGAACCCCTCCTGCAGCAGTTACCCCCCCCCCCACGACAGCTAACCCCTCTCCCCTCTGTCCCCTCATGGCAACTAACCCTGCCTGGGGAGACTTCCCCCCTTCTGCCCCCCCGGAAGCTAACTCTGCCTGGGGAGACTTCCCCCCTCCCCCTCTCGGCAGCTAACCCTGCCTGGGGAGACTTCCCCCCTTCCCCCCGCCAGCAGCTAACCCTGCCTGGGGAGCCCTCCTGCGGAAGCTAACCCTACCTGAGTAGCCCGCCCCAGCTCACCTCGGCTCCACCTCCTCCCCTGAGCACGCCGGCGCTGCTCTAATTCTCCTCCCCGCCCAGGCTTGTGGCGCTGATTGGAGGAGAGTTAGAGCTGGGCTGTGTGCTCAGCGGAGGAGGCAGAGTGGAGGTGAGCTGGGGCAGGGAGTGGTTTCCCTGTGCGCCCCCCCCGTTACTGCCGGCAACCCTGTCCATGCACCCCCCCACCCAGCTCACCTCCACCTCCTCGCCTGAGGGGGCTTTTAGGCACTCCCAACCACTAGGCGCCCTAGGCGACCGCCTCGTTTGCCTAAATGGTTGCACCGGCCTGATTCCCAGAGACCTTCTCCTCCTTTGCTAGCCGGTGTCTCAGCCTTCTCTAAAGTTATACTGGAGTTTCTCCACCTCACAAGGAATCTTGAAATACTTGGTTAATTTCCCAAAGATAATTTCTGAAATCTCCAGAGGAACCATGATCAAAGATCCTAAAAGTGCATTTAAACCACAGGACTTTGTTCAGTGGATTAGGATTTTTGCCATGGATAATGAAGATGGCAGAGCTGAGACAGCTGATTTAATGTACATCTCCTGCTTCTCTGTGCCCTCAACACGCCTAACTTCAATACTTGGGAAATTATCATGATTCAAGAACCAGTTTGCAGCTAGAGAATAATAGGGTTATAAGGGACAGCCAGCATGGGTTTGCCAAGAACAAAGCATGTCAAACCAACCTGATTCCCTTCTTTGACAGAGTAACTGACTTATGGGATAGAGGGGAAGCAGCAGATATGCTATATCTTGATTTTAATAAGTCTTTTAACATAGTCGCTCATGACATTCTCATAAGCAAATTAGGGAAATGTGGTCTAAATTAAATTACTATAAAGTGAGTGCACAACAGGTTGAAAGATGATACTCAAAGAGTAGTTATCAATGGTTTTCTGTCAAACTGGAAGGGCGTATCTAATGGGATTATACAGGCGTCAGTCCTGGGACTAGTCAATATTTTCATTAATGACTTGTATAATGGATTGGAGAGTATGCTTAGAACATTTGCAGATGACACCAAGCTGGGACGGATTGCAAGAACTTTGGAGCACAGATTTAGAATTCAGAACCACTTTGACAAATTGGAGAATTGGTCTGAAATCAACAAAATTGAATATGAGGCAACAATGGGATGCAGTGCCAGTTGCGAAAAAGGCTAATATCGTTCTGGGATGTATTAGCACGAACGTTGTATGTAAGACATGGGAGGTAATTGCCCATCTACTCGGCACAGATGAGGCCTCGGCTGGAGGACTGTGTCCAGTTCTGGGCACTGCACTTGAAGAAAGATGTGGGCAAATTGCAGAGAGTCCAGAGGGGAGCAACAAAAATGATAAAAGGTTCAGAACACTTGACCTGTGAGGGAAGGTTAAAAAACTGGGCATGTTTAGTCTTAAGAAAAGAAGACTGAGGGGGGAACCAGATAATAGTCTTCAAATATGTGAAGGTGAAGGGGTGTTACAAAGAGGACAGGGTTCAATTGTTCTCCATGTTCACTGAAGGTAGGACAAGAAGTAACTGGCTTAATCTGCAGCAAGGGAGATTTAGGTTCGATATTAGGAAAAACGTTCTAACTCTAAGGGTAGCTGAGCTCTGGAATAGGCTTCCAAAGGATGTTGTGGAATCCCCATAATGGGAAGCTGTTAGGAACAGGCTGGACAAACATCTGTCAGGGATGGTCTAGCTTTACTTGGTCCTACCTCAGCACAGGGGGCTGCACTTGATGACCTCTCAAGGTCGCTTCCAGCCTGACATTTCAGCAATTCTATGAGCTTCAGTCACCACGACCAGCTGCCCAGAAGTTCTGCTTCAATGTCTTACGTGTGATCCTACCTGGCCTCACAAATGTCTTCCAAACCAATTTCCCATCTTTTCTGTCTTTCATGTGAAGCTTGATTTCCTCCTCTAGATCCGTCATGTAGAGCTCAATATATGGCTGCTGGTCTGCGGGGCTTCTATAGCAGAGCTCCAATTGCTGCGGTAAAGATAAAATGACTTATGAGAGTCTCCCACCTTCGCCAAGAGCAGGAGTGAACGATGCCCATTGTTTGCTGTGTCCATTGTGGTCTCTTGGCTTATGCTTAGATTGGATGCTCTTTGGGGCAGGTCCATCTTTTTGTTCTGTGTTTGTACAGCTCCTGGCACAAGGGGGTCCTGGGTCATGACTGGGGCTCCTAGGCATCACCACCACACAACTAAAGCATAATAATAATTAATTGTTCAGCTCGTTTTGATGCCTCAGTGGAAGCAGAGGACAATCCTACTTACGTCAGGTGTTATCTTTAGCTCTGATGTACCAGATACCTCATACTGAGATCCAAAGTACAGCGCATTGGTCTGAGGAGGTTTGGGAATGAGCTTTGACTCCCACTTCGTTTCTTCTTCTTCAATGGCCTGTAAATTTCAAGCATTGTCATTTCTGAGAGATACAAACAAGAACCCCTGACCCAGTTCTGTCTGCACTCAGAGCATCTCAAGTCATGGAGGGAAAAGGCCTGTTGGGTCACCTTGTCCGTTCCCCAGCCAAAGCAGGCATGTTCACTACACTATGTTCTGCTGGGATCTGGTCCAGACCAGTCAAAAATAACACAGGTTATGGGGCTGTCACCATTGCCCTGCTGGGAACCTCTTTGACAGCCTACCAGACCTCACTCTCAGGAAGTGTTTCCTCAGACAAACCTGATCACCACAGAAAAGATGGCGGCCTCTACTTCTGTTTAAAAATAGGATGCGATCAAATACAAGGACAGACTCTCACAATACATACAGACAAGGGAGCAGAGAGAAGGCTGCAAACCACACTCTTAATTCTGGCATTCTCCAATTAGTGGGTGATTGACTTTGCAACCTTAACCTTGTTCTTTTAATGTGTGTGTATTTTCCATAGTGATAACAGGTATGGGATCTACAGGCAATGTGGGGGTGGTTCCTGGGGTTCTTACAGTGATCATGGGGTTCCAGCCAGTGTAGCTAATGTTTAGTTCTAGCAGCCAACCTAATCCCCTCATTCCCTCGCTCAGAGTTTTCATTTTAATCTGGACTCTTCCAGGCCCCAAGGTGATATTTTGTAAAGAAGATTTTTCACTGCTTGGAAGCTCAGTTATACATGGAATATCCCAGGGTGGGGAATGAGGTTGCTGGAGAGAACAGCACCTCCTAGTGGGTGCTGCGGGGACCTGGCCTTTAGCTTCAGGAATCGCTACGTGGCTGAGTGATGTGGATCTCACACCATGGCAAGCCTGGCCCTGAGCTATTCCTATCTGTCCAGTGCTTCATATGGTGCCCCGTGGCCACACCAACAATATAGTTCTCTTGATCTTCACTTCCTGTTTGAGCCTCCCCCAACAGATAAGGTATCTGTGCTGTAAGACCCCTGTCCCAGGAGTTCTCAAACTGGGGGTTGGGAACCCTCAGGGGGTCATGAGCTGGCAGCCTCCACCCCAAACCCTGCTTTGCCTCCAGCATTTATAATGGTGTTAAATATATTAAAAAGTGTTTTTAATTTATAAGGGGGGTCACACTCAGAGGCTTGCTATGGGAAAGAGGTGACCAGGACAAAAGTTTGAGAACCACTGCCCTATCCATTGGGGTCCCAACCGCATGCCTCATGTTAGCTAATGCTGTGCATCCCTCAGGAGCTCAACACTCTCCCCTGGGTATCTGCCCCAGCCCATCACGTACCACTATTAAAAACACAGGAAAACCTGGTTGCTGTGGTGTCTTCTATTTCAGTGACAGTAAGCGTGTAGGCCTCTGCCCTCTCCTCTCTGAATGATGCCATGCTGCCTGGCGTTTCACTATGTGCTTGGGTGTGCGGGTGTATCGATGTGGTTCATTCTCACTCTTAGGTTGTGCAGTGTCCCAGCAATCTTGGTGTTGGGCACACCGTATAAATGGGATTGTTGTTTTACCTTCCTGAGTGAGTGGTCGTTGGGTATCAGGTAGAGGTGGAGAGTTATGTCTGCAGCCCTGAGTGCCCGGTAGATCAGCACAAGGGAATGGATGGGAATAAACGTTATGGTTGAACGCATCTTTCTCCAAAGCACACCGAGCTGCGAGAAGCTGGGATTTTCCAGGACAACATGGAAGAGATGGATTCTCGCTGGAGTTTCCAGGGTCATGTGGCCAGCTTCAAAATGGGCGATTTGGCATGAACCTAAATCCCTTCCGCCTGCAGATGGGATAGTGAGGGGAATGAGATTGAAACACCCTGAGCTGGCAGCACCTGTACAATGACTTACACCAACACACAACAGCCATCCCAGACGCCTTACAAATATAAACAACCGCAGGCGCTGTGCAGCCCTGCCATCGAATGGGGTGCAGAGAGGTGGATGGAGTGAGGAGAAAGGGAAGGGAAGGAACGAGATGGAGGGGGAGGAAGAACAGACTGGGAGAAAGGGTGAGGCAGGGCGGTCCTTAGACATTGTAGTGTTCTATGCTGGCCCCAGGCCTCTGCAGGGGGAGGGGAGGGGAGGGAAGAGGGGGGCGTCCCCAAGCCTCTGCGGGGGGTGGGGCTGCACCCAAGGTCTGGGGGGGGCAGTGGGAAAGCACCCCACAGTACGAGCCGGCAGAGTGGAGCGGGTTGGGGCTGGATCGCTCCACTTCCTGCTGCCCGGTGAGTGCAGGACAGGCCTGACCTCTGCTGCAGTCCCCCGGGATGTAACTCAGGGGAAGGGGTGGGAAGAGGCAGGATGTGGGCAGAGCAGGGGCAGGGGCTTTGGGGAAGAGGTGGAGTGGGGGTGGTGCGGGAGTAGGGGCAGTTTTCCTGGCCAGCTCAGCCAGCCAGGGATTGGACTGGCCGCTGGAGTAGCACACAACTGCGTAGGGTACCAAGAAATTTGCAGCCATTTGGTGCCCCAAATTTCCTGGTGCCTTACGCAGCTGTGTAGTTTGCATATGGGTAAGGACAGCCCTGGGGTGAGGGCTGGGAGAAGGGTACCCAGAGAAGGGGTCACATAGGAGGCTTAAGAGACAGGAGAGAGAACAAAAGCAAAGTGAGAAGGAAACTAAAGGGAGGGAATGAAAAGAAGTCACGCTGCCCCCTGATAGGAGAGAGAAGGGGAAGCCGTGGGTCTGGGCACAGGGGCAGAGGCAGGGAATGGCCAGCGAGGGGAGATCAGGAGGGCTGGAGGGAGGAAGCATGGAAGCAGCTGGGAACGCTCTGGGATATCACACAGAAGAGTCCTCCTTAGGGAACCACTGGCCCAGGGCGTGATGGCAGGAAATGAAGCTTCCGAGATCCAGACCGGAAAACGGAGAGGTGGAAGGCCAGGGAAGGGAGAACCAGGAACAGGGTCACAATGGCCTGAATCTCCTCTGGGCCTTCTCCCCAGCCCAGTCTGTCTGCTGGGTGTGGACTGAGCATGGAACCACCTCCTGCTGTCTTCCCCCAGCCCCCTCCCACACAGAACCCAGGGGTCTGCCACAGGCTCCCCCATCTCTTCCCCCCCCCCCGCCCCGGAGGGTCCTTGCACTCCCGTGTGACAGGCACTTGTCTGGCCCTCAGGCGCTGGAGGATTTACCCACCATCCCCCACAGGGGGAGCCACACTCCCGTCAGGGTGGGGGATCCTCACCCAAACCGGGCTGGACTGTGCCTGGCCCTGCACAGTGAGGAGGAGGAGGGAGAGGGAGCCAGGAGCCTTCCTCTCGGCTGCCTGCTCCTCGGAGCAGGGCCAGGCACAGTCCCCCCTTGCGGTGGAGCCGAGCTGGAGCAGGAGCTGGGAGGGGAGCAGAGGGCACAGCACAGAGTCCCTGGGGCTCACACTCCCCCAGTGCTCCAGGACTCCCCAGCCCCACTGGCTGCAGACTGTGGCTCAAAGCCACCATCAGCCCCTGACTCCAGCAGCTAGCCCAGTGACTCCCTGTTTCTGCCCTACCTGCAAGGCACACGAAGTGGGGGAGGTGCACGGCTCGCACCGTGTCGGGCTCGGCCCTGATGTGGAACAGGGGGCCGGCGACCATCCACTCCTGCCTGGCAGATGGGCTCAGACTCTCCGCCCAGGAGCCGTATTCGTACTCGACGGTCACTGCTGTGCTCACCTCAAAGCCAAGCCCTGTTTCGGAGCAGTGGAAGAAGCCAGCGCTGGGGATGTGAGCTCTGGGGGGCACAGTGAAAACGCAGAGGTCAGGCTTGGACAGGATTTCTAGGGCCACATCCTGTGGCACCCGGGAGCTCCTACCTGTAGACGGTCCTGTTCTCCTCTGTGCCTGGAACAATCTCTGGCATTACCTCTGGAAGGATCTGAAAGACAGCAAGTTCCAGTAACTAGGAGTTTCATAACAGTTACTCCTAGTGACAATGGAACATCTAGTGCTGGGCACTGTCAGAGAGAGGATACTGGGCCAGGTGGAGCTTGGCTCTGATCCACTCTGGCAATCTCTGTGTTCCTAACATGGATGATTGTATTCTTGCCAGCAAGTTAAAGAAGTATGGGCTGGATGAATGGACTATAAAGTGGACAGAAAGCTGGCTAGATAGTCGGGCTCAATGGGTAATGATCAATGGCTCTATGTCTAGTTGGCAGCCAGTATGAAGCGGGGTGCCCCAAGGGTTGGTCCTGGGGCCGGTTTTGTTGAATATCTTCATTAATGATCTGGAGGATGGTGTGGACTGCACCCTCAGCAAGTTTGCAGATGACTCTAAACTGGGAGGAGTGGTAGATAAACTGGGGGGTAGTGATAGGATGCTGAGAGACCTAGACAAATTAGAGAGTTGGGCCAAAAGAAATCTGATGAGGTTCAACAGGGACAAGTGCAGAGTCCTGCACTTAGGATGGAAGAATCCCATGCACTGCTACAGGCTGGGGACCGAGTGGCTAGGCAGCAGTTCTGCAGAAAAGGACCTAGGGGTTACAGTGGACGAGATGCTGGATATGGGTCGACAGTGTGCCCTTGTTGCCAAGAAGGCTAACAACATTTTGGGCTATATAAGAAGGAGCACTGCCAGCAGATCAAGGGACGTGGTCATTCCTCTCTAATCGACATTGGTGAGACCTCATCTGGAGTACTGTATCCAGTTTTGGGACCAAGAAGAATGTGGAAAAATTGGAAAGAATCCAGTGGAGGGCAACAAAAATGATTAGGGGGCTGGAGCACATGACTTATCATAGAATATCAGGGTTGGAAGAGACCTCAGGAGGTCATCTAGTCCAACCCCCTGCTCCAAGCAGGACCAATCCCCAGACATTTTTTGCCCCAGATTCCTAAATGGCCCCTTCAAAGATTGAGTTTATAACCCTGGGTTTAAGTGGCCAATGCTCAAACCACTGAGCTAGCCCTCCCCACCATGAGGAGAGGCTGAGGGAACTGGGATTGTTTAGTCTGCAGAAGAGGGGAGGGATTGCTCAGTGGTTTGAGCATTGGCCTGCTAAACCTAGGATTGTGAACTCAATCCTTGAGGGCGCCATTTAGGGATCTGGGGCAAAATCAGTACTTGTTCCTGCTTGTGAAGGCAGGTGACTTCACTCAATGACCTTCAAGGTCCCTTCCAGCTCTATGAGATAGGTATATCTCTCTATATGTTAGTGAGGGGGGATTTGATAGATGTTTTCAATTACCTGAAAGGGGGTTCCAAAGAGGATGGATCTAGACTGTTCTCAGTGGTGGCAGATGACAGAAGAAGGAGCAATGGTCTCAAGTTGCAGTGGGGGAGGTTTAGGTTGGATATTAGGAAACACTATTTCACTAGGAGGGTGGTGAAGCACTGGAATGGGTTCCCTAGGGAGGTGGTGGAATCACCTTCCTTACAGGTTTTTAAGGCCCAGCTTGACAAAGCCCAGGCTGGGATGATTTAGTTGGGGATTGGTCCTGCTTTGAGCAGGGGGTTGGACTAGATGACCTCCTGAGGTCCCTTCCAACCCTGAGATTCTATGATTTCTTCCAAGCTAAGCCGTGTCCCAGCTGAAACTATTAAACTTCCAAGACTTTGACTGTCAGAAAGCAGCCTCTTACCTTGCTGATGCACCGTGTGCAGTTTTTCTTTGATAAGGTGGAATTTCTAAGATCAGCCACAGCTCTTTTTGCATTTTCTTTGTGCTGTATCTGCATCGCTAAAAAGATCACAACCATCCATGACCATTTTGTGTCTCTCTTCCTTGGCTCTCACAGAGACTTGGATCCTTTTGTCTGACTCTGGCCCTACAGCCACCTTCTCCTACAGAGGCTTTCCCTTCTCTCACATCCCCAACCAAGATCAGAGCAGGGCAGGGGTGTTGGGCTTCTCCTGTCCTGTTCCTGCCACTTCCAAACCCTCCCTCCCTCCTCCCCCTTCTGTCTCCTCTCTAAACAGCACTTCATCCTCTCTCCTCTTCCCGCCATGCTGCTGTCATCTACTGTGCACCCAGCTCCTCTCCATCAGCCTTCCTGTCTGAGCTCAACCCTTGGCTCTCTCCTCCTTGCCTCACAATCCCCAAACTCATCCTCAGTGGCTTCAACTGATGACCCATCTGATCCTATACCTGCACGTTTCCTCACCCTCATCTTTGCATTCGACATGCAGACCTGGTTCCGTGCTCCCACTCACCCACGGACCATTCACTCAGCCTGCTGTGCACCAAGCACTGCTCTCTCTGTGATCTCCTGGTACTGAGTTCCCCTTGTATAACCATCACTGGGTCTCTTTCAGTGTCATGCATTGGCCTCCCCTCGTGCTGTTGCTCGGCCTTTCCTTGACTTCAGTCCATCAGAGCTGATGACTTCTCGTCTGCTCTCTACCCTCTTTCTTTTCTTCCATTAAATGGCTGTTGTTCCATTAAATGTCCATGCTTCATTCTCCTCCATGTTGGACTCTTTTACCCCTCTCTCCCACTGTAGGGTCTGCCCTGCCGACCCCCAGTCCTGGCTCACTCCTGACATCTGTTTCCCCCGTTCCTGCTCTTGCACTGCAGAGCATCTCTGGCAGAAATCCTGCAGCCAGGCTGATATCCTCCTACAGATGTGTTCTCTCCTCCTTCAGGTCTTCCATAGTCTTACCCGAATGCCTCTACTTCTCCAACCGCACTTAACCGCACTCCCACAATCCCAGTTGCCTTTTCATCATCTTTGACTCACTTCTGAAACCCTCCCTTCTCCCACCTCCACTTCTCTCTGCACAGGATCTCACCAATCTCTTCTAGGAGAAAATTGACAAAATACTCCATGACCTTCCCCCGCCCCTCAGCTCCCTTCCCTTCCGTCTTCTCCTCCTCCTCCTCACTCTCTCCTCCTTCTCCCCTCTCACGGACACAGAAGTTTCCCATTTTCTGTCCTCCTCTAACCCCTCCACTTGTCCCAGTGACCCCATCCCAGCTCCTGATCTCTTGCACGTCCACCCTCATGCCCTCCCTTATTCGTCTCCTTAGCCTCAGTCTCCTCTAACCCTCTCCCCTCACAATACAAACATGCTTCAGTTCCTCCCATCTTAGTAACGCATCCTTGACTCCACTTGCCTCTCCAGCTACTGCCCCATCTCTCTTCTCCTTTTCATCCCCACGCTCACTGAACACACGCTTTACAATCTCTGTCTGGAGTTCCTTTTCTCCAGTTCCACCCTGGGCCCTGTCCAGGCCAGTGTCCATCCTGGCCCTCCATTGAAATCACCTCGCCTAGGTCTCTGATGTCCTCTTCCTAACCAAAGCTCAGAACTAGTGCTCTGGCCTCAGCCTTCTTGATCAGTCAGATGCCTTTGACCAAACTCTTCTTGAAATCTTGTCCTCCTCAGGCTTCCATGACTCTGTCCTCTCCCGGTTCTCCTCTTGCCTGTCTTATCACTCCTTCAACGCATCCTCCTCATCTTCCCCCCAGCTCTCTGTAGGGGTTCCACAGAGTCTGTCCTTGGTCCCCTTTTCCTCCCCTCTGCACTGTACCTCTGGGTAATCTCATCACAAACACAAATTCAACAACCGTCCCAACGCTGACCATGCACAGACCTACCTCTGCTCCAGACCTGTCTCCTTCTGGCCACACTAACCTCTCAGCCTGTCTCTCTGACCACGTATCCTTGTGGATGTTTAGCTGTCAGATCAGCCTCTCAATGGCTAAAACAGAGCTCCTAATCTTCCCTCCCCCCACCACCTGCTTTATTCATCATTCTGGACATCACATCCACCCTGATTGTCATTCAGGCCCATAACTTGGGCGTCATCTTTGATCTGGCCTCTCTCTAGGTCCTCACATCATGCAGATTCTTTCTGCAGAACATCTCTAAAGTTCAGTCTTTCCTGTCCATCCACACAACTCAAACTCTCGCTCAAGCTCCAATCATCTGGCCTGTCAGCTACTGCAACATCCTTCTCTCTGACCTTGACTAATGCTGACTCGCCCTGCTCATACTCATTCAGCATGCTGCCGCACTCTGCTAGCCCGTGGCTTTGGCCATGTCACCCCCTCTTTGCATTCCTCTATGACATCAAACATAAGCTGCTTGTCTTCACTCTCAAGGCCTTTCATGGCCTGTCCCCCCGAACCTCTCATCTCTCATTCACTCTCGAGCAGCCACCCCCCACTTCTGCTTGGCCACCCCTAGCGCCTACTTGAGCCATTTCAAACCAGCATCTTTCTGCTCTCTCCCTGGCTGCGCCTCACGCTTGAGAACTACGGCGTTATTTCAGAAAAATGTTGGGGGAGGGGACACAAAGTAAGCTTAACATAGCATCCCCTGTTCTGCCATCCCACTGAGGCTGTGGCTGCCTGTGGTGGGTGAATGCGGGGGAAGTCAGCAGGTTGGTTCTATCCTGGAGGGGGTTGTGCCAGTCCTATCGCCGGGGAAAGAGCGGGTGGAGGGCTAGTGGGGGCGGGTGTTTCACTGATGGTCAGGCTGGGGCAGGAATAAGGGCCTGTGTTCAGCTCTGGTCCAGGCCACAACAACTGCTTACTGTCCGCTCAGTAGGGAGAAAAGGCCAGCGCTGACAACGTGGCAATGAGACCTGGCCCAGCTTGCCCAAGAGCAGCCCTCACAGGCCCAAGGGAGACACAGCTGGACCACCTAGGTACTATCATAACATACCCTGGTACTACCATAGCACACGTAGGTGCTACCACAGCACACCCTGGTACTACCATAGCACACCTAGGTACAACCATAACACATGTAGGTACAACCATAGCACACCCTGGTACTACCATAGCACACGTAGGTGCTACCATAGCACACCCTGGTACTACCATAATACACCCTGGTACTACCATAACACACCCTGGAACTACCATAATACACCCTGGTACTACCATAACACACCCTGGAACTACCATAGCACACCTAGGTACTACCATAGCACACCCTGGAACTACCATAGCACACCCTGGTACTACCATAACACACCCTGGTACTACCATAGCACACCCTGGTGCTACCACAGCACACCCTGGTGCTACCATAGCACACCTAGGTACTACCATAGCACACCTAGGTACTACCATAACACACCCTGGAACTACCATAGCACACCCTGGAACTACCATAGCACACCTAGGTATTACCATAACACACCCTGGTACTACCATAGCACACCCTGGTGCTACCACAGGCGCCGGTGCTACCTAGCAGCATTGTGAGATGCCCTGGTCTTACATGAGACACCTATGGACTTACCGAATAGCACCCCTGGTAACTCAAACATAGCAACCTAGGTACTGACCTAGACAGCAAGCCGCTGGGTACTACAGTGTTATGACACCTATGTATTTACCATAACACAATCCACTGTTACTAACCATAGACATCACCTGGTATACGATAGCACTACCTAGGTACACCATTAGCAACCCTGTGCTACGATAACATCACCTGGGTGCTACCATGAGCACATCTAGGTAGGCTACTATAGCTTACACCTCGGTACTACCAATAGATTGACCACAGACCCTGTGGGCTACATAGACAACACCCTGGTTGCTACCGATAAGCACACTAGGCTATTACCATATGGCAACAGCCAGGATTCATTAGGACAGGCACGCTGGTAATCACATAGCACACTCGTAGGTACTACATATTGCCAACCTAGATTACTCCAATAGCACACCCTGGTACTATGACCAAGCAAGCACCTAGTGTACGACCATACGCACAACTCCTGGTACTTACCATAGCACATTCCAGGTACATACCAGAAGCACACCTGGACTACCATAGCACACCTCGTTACTACCTAGCAACACCCTGTACGTAATAGCCACAGTCTACACAGCACTGGTACTACCACAGCACACCCTGGCTACTACCACGCACACAGGTATTACCATAACCCACCTGGTACTACCATTCAGCACACCCTTCCTACACAGCACACCTAGTATACATAACACACCTGACCACGCACCCTGGGTGCCCACACACACACAGGCACACCAGCACCTGATCTCCACAGCCCCCCCTCAGCCCTACGAGTACTTACGCTACGCACACCTTGGTTCTACCACAGCACCCTGTGCTACCACAGCCACCTAGTACTAGCCAAGACACCCTGGTCTACCACAGCACACTAGTAACTACCAAATCAAACACCTGGTACTACCACAGTGTGACGTTTTGATACTAAACTGGGACACATAGCAGACCGGGGCTTCCCACCACGGTTCTGTAAGTGGCAACCAATCCTATGTAAGGGGTCATTAGTCTAAACAGTACGGGTCTGGTTATATTAGCTAGGTCTGGTACTGCTTTGTATGAATTTATATCTGTCTTGTATTCTTTTGTCTGATTTTTCAAATTTTTTGGCTGCTGTCTGGGAGACACCTAGACAAGCTGTGTGGCAGCGTGATTGAATTGCCTGCTTAATGCCCATTAAGACCATCCACTACACACCTTGACCCATCAAGAGAAGGCGGATCCGCCCTTGCCAACGACGTGAGCAGAATACTTGCCATGTGATGCCAACTCCATTTTGCATGTAACTTTCCACAGTAAAACAAGTGTGTCCTTAATCTGGAAAGCTAATATAGAGCCGGAGCCTGATCTCCATTTGGTCTTCCAATCTGCTTCTACCTCACGGGGACTTTGCTACATTCTGAAGCTCGCACAAAGACTGATACCATTCCATGGGGTAGATTTCCCAGACTGATTTAACCGCATTACTTCATCCTGCTACAATCAGCTGAACTAAGACTTTGCCAATTACTGTAGTACATTGATTCATTTTAACCATAAATCTACACGTCTCTTTGATCTTCTTTTCCTTTTATGAATAAACCTTTATATTTTAAGATTCTAAAGGATTGGCACAGCGTGATTGTGGTAAAGTCTAATGTGTAATGTTGGACCTGGGTCTGGGGCTTGGTCTTTGATCGAGAGCACCTTTTTCTTTACTGGAGTGTTCGTTTTCAATAACCATTCATACCCCAAACGTGATCGGACTGTGGTATACTGGGAGACTGGGTGCTAGGAAATTGCTTGTGTGTGACTTCGGTAGCCAGGGGTGACAACCTGAGTCTGTTGTTCTGCTGGTTTTGGTTTGCCTTAGAGGTGGAAAAACCCCAGCCTTGGGCTGTGACTGCCCTGTTTGAGCAATTGATCCTGATTTGGCAGTCTCAGTTGGGTCCCGCCAGAACCACATCGTCACACACAGCACACCTAAGTACTACCATAGCACACCCTGGTACTACCATAACACACCTTGGTGCAACTATAGCACACCTAATAACATACAGTGCCTGGCACACTGGGTCCTGGGCAATGGCTGGAGCTCCTAGGTGCTACCATAATACCAATTAATAAGAATAAAATAATAACAACTACATAGATGACACCATATATTTAATCTGTGTCTATCCAGTGGTATTTATTTTTTCTACAGCTGGTATAAGGCTCATACCCTGGGTGCTGAAGCTCAGCACAGCAGAGGGCTCCCTACCCTGAGCTGGCAGGATTCCCCTATCAGGTTTTACATGCGGAGTGAGGTGTCTGTTAGGACAGTCTGGGGTTGCAGGTACTCGAAGCTCCCTCACCACCAGTGCTCCTGCCCCACTGCCCATGAGCTCATCCTGCTGGAAGAAACTGGAGTTGGCTTTGGGTCAATGCCCCAGTCCCTTCTCTTGTGATGGAATCTTGTGCTTCAACATACAAGTTTTCATTTATAAAAGAAAATCAAGCTTGTAGCCTCCGTAGTTTCAAAGATCAACTTTGAAACGTGACTCAGGTGAACCTGATGCTGTGATGTCTGCCTGAGTCTGCAGACAGCCAGAAACAGCAGCTCTGAGAGGGGTGGGGATTCCATGTTCACATTCACAGGAAAGGGGGTTAATGCTGACTCTCTGAAGGTGACAATTTAAAGGGCCAACACCAATAACCATTTCACAGCTCAGGAGAGGAGAGAGACAAGCATACAAGGAAGAGCTGCACAATCCATGCAAGTGGAAGCCCATTTTAGTCTCACAGCTGGGTAGGTTTTGGTTCTGGGTGGAGGATGGTAGACGATCACATTCCCCCTCCCCCTCCAAATGAACCCTGGAAGTAGCGGGGGCTCCCCACAGCCAGTGTTTCTATCGAGGGCCGGAGCAAGGATGTTTCACACCCTAGGCGAAACTTCCACCTTGTGCTCTCCCCCATCCCCCACCCTCTGCCCTGAGGCACCCCACTCCCGCCCACCCCAGCTCACCCCTGCTCCGCACACAAGCACCCCGAGCACACCGTGGCTGCTTCACTTCTCCCGCCTCCCAGCTTAGGCATCGCAAGCCTGGGAGGCGGGAGAAGTGAAGCAGCCATGGCGTGCTCGGGGAGGAGGCGGAGTAGGGATGAGCTGGGGTGGTGAGTTCCCCTGAGTGCTGCCCCCCCGCCCTTAATCGCTGCAGGCTGCCCTCCCCGCGCTCCCCTGCCCCAGCTGCCTCCACCTAAATGCCGGCAGCGACCAGGGCGGCTGAAGATCCGGCCACCGCGGTCGCTGCTGAAGAAAATGGCGCCCCCCAAATCCTCGTGCCCTAGGCGACTGCCTAAATGGTTGCACCGGCCCTGTTTTTATCACCCTTCTGTCTGGGAGAGGCTGGGACTGGAATCACTGGGGGCTCCCTCAGCTGGTGCTTCTGTGGCACCTCCTACTGGGAGAGGCTGGTACTGCACTAGCAGGGGCTGCTCCAGAGCTAAAGTACTATTCTCTTGCTAGCATTTCATTGTTTTCTCTGGAGGGTTTTATTCCTGCATTGCCCAATTTTTAATTTCTTGAGACCCCCCTTATGTGTTTGTTCCTCAGGTTCTGGTTTGTCTGGAGATGATGAATGTGGCTGGGATTTCTCTCTGCCTTGTGCAGTTACAGCAGGAAAGTGAAAGACTGGAATAGCAGAGAAACCACTGTCATCTGAGATCATGTTTGCGTTAGTAATGCCAGCGCCATTCCTGATCCCACCCCATAACTCTTCTGCCCTCCCACAGCCTAACATTGTGTTGCCTTTCTGCTGCACTAACACCGCCATCAGGGCTTGGTCTAGGATGTTGTCTCCATTTGATAGATGGGGAAGTGAGTAGAAGTGAGAGGCAGTGACATACCAAGGCCATACTGCAAATCCTCTAGAGCACGGCCAGCCTTCCTCACTCTGTCGCTCCAGACCCAGGATCCAGCCTGTTGCTCTCTCCCTGAGCAGTGCTTTTAAAGGGAAAATATTCAAAGTGGAAAAACACAGTGGCTCTTCTTACCTGGAGAAAGGGAGCTTGCATCACCACCACCGCGCACTGCAAAACAAACATCAGAGGGTGAGACCAGGACCCTCAGCCCCCTGCGGAGAAGTATCCTTCTCCCACTGTTTCCCCATTCTCCCAGTCCCAGTCCTGCTCTCAGCTCCGTTAAAAAGAAGCCTTTTGCTGCCACGTTGTGTGGCAGAGGGCTGTGTGCCTCTTCCCACGGAATGGTGCTGGGGCTCTGCTAAATAGTGGTAGCAGGGTGAGGCCCTGTACCCAGGGGTGAAAGTAACTTACAGGCCTTACCGGTACTGCCGGAGTCCTGAGGGCTGTGTGGCCTCATCCAGAAGAGGCGTGGCCTCTCAAGATTTAAAGGCCCTGGGGAACCAGCTGTGGCTGGGAGACCCAGAGCCATTAAATCAACCAGGGTCTCCCAGCTGCAGAGGCGGCTGGGAGCCCCCCGGGGATCAGGGGCCAATTAAAGGGCCCAGGGATCTGGCTGCGGGGAGGGAACCCCAAGCTTTGCGGGGCTGGGGCAGGGATTTAAAGGGCCCAGAGCTCCTGCCGCTGAGGGAAGCCCGGAGCCTTTTAAATCCTGGCCCCAGCCCGGCCACCAGAGCCATGGGGAGCTTTGAGCCCTTTAAATCCCCGTCCTAGTCCAGCCTCCGGAGCCGCGGCTGGGATTCAAAGGGCTCTGGGCTGCCCACAGAGACGGGAAGCTCTGAGTCCTTTAAATCCCAGCCGCGGCCGGGATTTAATGGGCTCTGGGCTGCCTGCAGCCACGGGGAGCTCTGAGCCCTTTAAATCTCAGCTGCGGCCAGGATTTAAAGGGCTCTGGGCTGCCCGCAGCCGAGGGGGAGCTCTGAGCCCTTTAAATCCTTGCCCCAGCCCAGCCGCCAGAGCCCTTTCAATCCCCGCCGTGGAAGTCGATGTGGTCTGGCACGGTGTACTGGCTCTTGCTGGTATGCCGTACCGGACCGTACTGGCTTCCTTGCACCTCTGCCTGTACCACTATTACCCTGCAGATGTGCTGCTCTCTGACGGGATAGAAAGCAGACTGTGGGGTGGGCTGCTGCCTGTTAGAGGTGAAGACAGTATCTAAGCAACTTCCACTGGTGAACAAACCCCTCCCCTCCTTAGGTGGAAGCAGAGTGTCTATTCCATCGCCTCTTTATACACCTATCGATAATGTGTAGGGAAAACAGCTGTGTGATGATGAGGAACTTTAATTTGAGCAACATATGCTGAAGGTCTCAGGCTGCAAGTACTAAAACATGCTTGGGATTTCTAAACATTATAGATGACAATTTGCTAACGTAACAACAGTTGCAGCCAACAGAGGGAAATTCTACATTAGACCTTGTCCTAACAGATAAAGAGAAACTGATCAGAGAACTAACAATTTAATGGTAGCTTATGTTCAAGTGATCATGAGCTGATCACATTTATAAAGTGCAAGCAGAATAAAGTCCAGACCAGAAAAATATATACTTGCTGCTTTAAGAGGGCCAATTTCACAAAGCTGAAAACAGTTATGAGCCAGATCAGCTGGGAGGATGAATTTAATTAGAAAAATATGAATGATAGTTGGGAATCATTTAAGAGCACCTTACTAGATGCTCAAAAAATCACAATCTAGAAAGAAAGCTGTACTGGTTTAAAAAATGAAGCTTTTTTAGAGGGGACATGATGGCAGATATACAAAATAAATATACATATAACACAAATGGAAGAAAGGGGAAGTCGATAGTAATAAATATAAATCAGAAGTCAGGAATTGTAGAAAATTGATAAGGGAAGAAAAAGGACACACGGAGAACTCTATGGCCAGCAGAGATAAGGACAATAAAAAGGAAAATTTTAAAATACATTAAGAACAAAAAGAATCCTCACAATGGTATTGGTCCATTACAAGACAGAAATTGTAGAATTATCTTTAATAATGGAATAAAGGCAGAAGTGTTCAATAAATATTTTTGTTCCCTATTTGGGGGAAAAACATAATATAGTCTCATCATATAGTGATCAAGACACTCTTACATTTCTCTAATATCTTGGGAGGATGTTAAATAAAAGATATTAAAATGAGATACTTTTAAATTAGCAGGTCCAGATAACTTGCATCCATGAGTTTTAAGTGAGCTGGCTGAAGAGGAGCTCACTGGACCATTAAGTCTGATTTTTAATAAGTCTTGAAGTACAGGGGAAGCTCCAGAAGACTGGAAGATCACTAATGTTGTGTCAATTTTTAAAAAGGGTAAATGGGACGACCTGGATAATTATAGGTCTGTCAACCTGACATCTATCCTGGCCAAGATAATGGAGTGGCGGATAAAGAATTAAAGGAGTTTAATTAAATTAATGCAAATCAAGGTGTGTTTATGGAAAATAGACCCTGTCAAACTAACTTGCTATACTTTTTGGATGAGATTACAAAGTAGGTTCATAAAGGTGAGTGCTGACGTAATATACTGAGACATCTGTAAGGTATTTGACTTGGTACCGCACGATATTTTGATTAAAAATCTAGGATGATATGAAATTAACATGACACATATTAAATGGATTAAAAACTGGCTAAACTGTCATCGAGCAGGTTTGTTTCCAGTGAGTGATCGGTTCTTGCCCCTATTCTATTTCTCATTTTGATCATTGACCTGGAAGAAAACATAAAATCATCGCTGATAAAGTTGCTGATGATAACAAATTGGGAGAGCAGAAAGATCACTGATACAGAGCCATCTGGATCACTAAGTGAGCTGGGTGCAAACATACAATATTGATTTTAATAAAGTGAAATGTAAATGTTAACACCTAGGACCAAAGAACGTAGGTCCTGCTTACAGGATGGGGGACTCTATCCTGGGAAATAACGACTCTGAAAAAGATTTGGGGCTCATGGTAGATAATCAGCGGAACATGAGCTCCCAATCTGTGGCCAAAAGGGCCAGTGCGAGCCTGGGATGCATAAACAGGGAATCCCAGGTAGGAGCAGAGAGGTTATTTTACTCTGTGTTAGTCACCGGTGTGACCACTGCTGGAATCCTGTGTCCAGTTCTGTTGCCCACAATTCGAGAACGAGGTTAAAGGATTGGAAAACCTGCCTTGGCAAGGAGCTCATTCTAGGTAGTTTAACAACCAGAAGGTCAAGGGCAGCTCTGATTACAATCAATAAGCCCCATACAGAGAATAAATGTTGGGCTCTTCAATCTAGCAGAGGAAGGTCCAACACAACCCAATGGCTGGAAATTGAAGCTAGACAAATGCAGACTGGAAATAAGGCACAAATTTACAACTGTAAGAGTAAGTAACTGCCAAAACAATTTCCCAAGGGTCGTGGTGGATTCTCCATCACTGGCCATTTCAAACCCAAGATTGGCTGTAGGCTGTTTTTAAAAGCTCTACCCTAGGCATTACTGTGGGGCAGTTCGACAGCCTGTGTGCTACTGGAAATCTGACACTAGATGATCACAACGGTCCCTTCTGGCCTCGGAATCTACCCCTAGGAACCAGAGCTGAGTTTACAATGGCTCCAGTGGCTCAGCGGAGCCGGGCCTATGCTCAGAAGAGGCCCTAGCCTGATCTGCTTTCACTGTGCCCCGAGACCCCCTTGGATCCTCCCGCTCCCTCCCCTGCTCCTCTCGGCTTGCCCGCTAGCTGGCCAAGAGTTCCTCTCCACCCCCTGCCCCCACCCCTTGCTCCTCTCAGCCCCCTGGCCAGACCCCAGTGCTCCTTTGGCTCCGGGCAGTCTCTGCTTCCCACCACCTGCGGGGCCCCGCCTGTCTCCCCAGAGCTACGCTGCCTGGCACTGGTGCAGAAGCTGGCCAGTCTCAGCCAAGGGGGTGGAGGAAGACAATGTGGGGAGCATGGCTGGGCCCCTCCAGGCAAGTGCATCTTGAGGGACCCCAGCTGGGGCAGGCCCTGGCCTGGCTGATTGCACCACTCCCGAAGGGTCGGAGCTATTCCCAGCCCCAGCACCAGCCCTGGCTGCTAAGCCCAGCAGACACAGTCGCCTCCCAGCAGGGCTGGTGACTGCAGCCGGGAGGCAGGGTGCAGGGGAGTGGGTCTCTTCGGGGTCTGGGAGGGTGCTGGGCTGTGAAGGGGCGGGGAGGATCTGTGTGTGTTGGGGCACTAGGGAGTCGGGGTTCTGTGGGGGGTGCCGGGCAGTTGTGGGGCTGTGGGCTGGCTGGTGTTGTGCAGGGCACTGTGCATTTGTGGGTGGGTCTGGGGGGTGCTGGGCATAGTGGATCTAGGGGGCCTCTGGCCATAGGGAGTTGGGGGGCTGTTGGGCAGGGGGGCTGTGTAGCACAGCATGAGCCTGCTTCCGAGGGGAAGGGACACGCTGGCAGCACAGGGCCAGGCAGGCCATTGTGCATCTGGCAACTGTCAGTTTGTAACTAGTGCCCTCGCCTCTGGCTGGCCCTTCGCTCCAGGGTCTGACCTCCCCCCGCCATGCTCCATTGCCTCCATGGGGGCCCAGAAAAGGTTAATCCGGCCTTGCTAGGAACCCACCCCTGGCCTGCGGGAGGAGGGGTTTTCTTCCTTCTTCCTCCCCTGGCTTCTGGGAGCCGAGCTCTGCCTCACCGCTGCACCTTCCTGCCTGCTGCTAAGAGGGGCCACCACCACCGTCTCATCCCCACCCCCAGCCGGGATGGGGCACCCTGCATTCCTGCTCTCCACCCCGACTGCTGGGGTGGGGCTTTCCATTCTCTCCCCTCCCTCCATACCCGTATGCAGTTGCATAGGGCACCAGGAGATTTGGGGCATCACATTTCCTGGTGCCCTACGCAGCTGCATGCTGCTCCAGCCCCTGCTCCACCTCTTCCCCATGGTTCCCACCCTGCCCCTTCCTTGCCCCAGCCCCACCTCTTCCCACCCCTGCTCTGCCCTAACCACGCCCCCACTCCACCTCTTCCCCTGAGGACTGCAGCAGGGTTCGGGCGCCCTGCACTCACTGAGTGGCAGTAAGTGGAGCGACCTGGCCCCAGCCTGCTCTGTGCTGCATCGCCGGCTCCCAGCCGTGCCGCCGGTGAGTGCTGGGGGCCGGTTCCCCCTGCCCCCTAGTCCCAAGGCTGGGAGCCAGGGGAGCAGAGTGGAGTGGGCTGGGGCCAGGTCACTTCACTTCCCACTGCCACGTGAGTGTGGGGTCAGGCCTGACCCCGCACTCACCAAGCGGCAGGCTCTGCCGGCTCGTACTGTGGGGTGCTTTCTCCCCTGCCCCCCAAGCCTGATCCTGCCCCTTGGGGCCAGGCCCCCCTCCCCACTGGGGCCTGGGGCCACACACATCCCCTGTGGGGAGGCTGCGTAGGGCACCGAAATGGCTAGAGACGGCCCTGCATGCAGATGAGGCAAGGCCCAGGTTCCTCTCCTTCCCTCCTGCCCCATGTGTGCATGCTCTGGCAGCTGTTTTACACATGGGTGGGCTGTCCAGACATGGCCTCCCCCACTCCTCTAGGAGCAGGGTGCAAGGAGGTGACCCTTCTCCTTTCCTGCAGCCCCTCCCCTCACTGTTCCATTCCCCCATCCCACCCCACTCACACAGAGCACCGTCAGCCTGGGTGGCTTTTATCTGGCAAAACAACAAATCTAATAAAGAACAAAAGTAAAGTCTTCTGGGTAAGAAAGTGCCAGTTGGCGCACCCCTGCCTGCCTGGCCCCATGAGTTGCTCTGGGTCTCACTGGGGGTCTTCCTGCAGGAATTATCCAGATGCTGTTAAAGCTCAGATACTCCCCGGAGATGCGCCCCGGCCATAAAATCCATTGGCTCCTCATTCAGCAATCCTGGTTGTGCTTTCTTTTAGTTCTGCCGATCCGTCCCCTTGGTAAAGGCCGTCACCAGCCCCTCGTGAGGACATCACCCAGCTCCCCCCTCCTCCCCCTGATCATGCACTCTCCTGGCCACCCCATCCAGCCCCTTCTCCTGCACTCCCTTCCCATCATTGCCCAGCACTTACAGCGCTCAACCAAATCGACAGTGCAGTGATTGGTCAGCCTTTGGTGCCGCAGACTCCTGGCATCTTCCAGCCATTTGCCTGCAAATACCAGTCTAAAGTCGTCAACCTTGCCATGATGGATGTTTTCCTCTATCACCTTCCTCTTCAGATCCTCTCCGGTGTCATCCCAATGCACGTCCACGGCCCCCATGCCACCAGTTATGGTTCTAATAAAGATTGTGCCCTGGGCCCTGCCAGGGGCTGCAGAGCTCCCAGTGGGTCCGTGCTCCATAATGTCTGAGCTCCACGGGGCTGTCTGTGCAGATTGTGCTCTGATACCCAGGTCGTGGATTCCTCAGATCCCCCCACCGGCCTCCTTCCTCCGGATTTAGGGATCTTCTCTGCCCCCAGCAGAGCCCCAGCTCCCAGGCCCCAGGCCGGCCTGCCCTTCCTCCCACCCCGCTCAGAGCTCTCAGCCACTTCCTGAGAAACTGAAACTGCAGTTGGCCAGGAGCCCAGGCCTCGGAGCCCGGCTGGGTGTTTCTGAGGCCTCACTGCATGAGGCTCATTTCAGTCACTTTTTTCCCAACAAAACATGGCTTTTTTTGGAAACACACTCCTCCTCCCCGCAATGAACCCTGGAGGTACCAGGGGGCTCCCCACAGCCAGTGTTTCTACCACCCTTCTGCCTGGGAGAGGTGGGACCTGAGTACCTGGGGGCTCCCTCAGTCGGTGGTCCTGCAGCACTGCCTACTGGGAGAGCCTGGTGCTGCATTAGCAAGAAGCTGCTCCAGAGCTCCTGTCATATTCTCTCGCTAGCGTTTCATTGTTTTGTCTGGAGGGTTTTATTCCTGCATCTCTTGATTTGTAATTTTCTTGCAGCCCCTTATGTGTTTGTTCCTCAGGTTCTGCTTTGTCTGGAGATGACGAATGTGGCTGGGCTTCTGCTCTGCCTCTTGCAGTTACAACGGGAAAGTCGCTGACTGAAATGACAGGGAAACCACTATTATCTGAGATCATGTTCTGGGAAATAACCCGACACAGACTGGACATCCAGAGAGCAGTTTGCACCCTCGCACTCAGTGTTAGTAACACCAGTGCCATCCCTGATCCCACCCCATAACTCCTCTGTCTCCCACAGCCTAACACTGTATTGCCTTTCTGCTGTACTAACAGCACCGCCACCGTCAGGGCTTGGTCTAGAGCACGGCCAGCCTTCCTCCATCAATCCCTCCAGACCCAGGGTGCAGCCTGCCACGCTCAGCCCTGAGCAGCTTTGGAGGAAAAACATTCCAAGTGGAAAACCTAGCGGGTCTCCTCGCCTTGTGATGGGAGGAGGTCTGCACCAGCAGCACACACTGCAGAACATGTGGCAGAGGGGGAGATCAGGACCCAGAGCCCCCTGAGGAGAAGTAACCCCATAGCAGGCGTCACTTGCAGACCAACAGGCCTAGTGGGCAGGCCGTGGCTCAGCTGTCGGCAAAGTCCTGGGCTGGCCTTGCTGGGTGTTCCATGGGCCTGGCAGCTGAGTTATGCTCCATCACTGCCCCGTGCTCCCGGGTTCTCCTGGCTGGATGGGGTGTGGGGATCCAGGCCCTCCCTTCCTCTCACTGAGTCCCAGCCCAGGGGGGATGGGGTGAGGAGAGGAGAGTCTGAGTCTCCTCTTGCTGATACACCAGAGCAGCCTCCCCTGGGCCCTTCCTACCTACCCCGCTCTCTCTTCAGCTGAGGCATGGTCCCAGCCCCCTGCCCCCCGGGGCGTTCCCGGTGCCTCCCAACAGCTCAGAGAGTCAGTGGTGCTCGCCAGCTCCCTTCTCAGGGCCCTGCTAGTCTCCCTCATTAGGGAGCAGGGGTGGGAAAAGGGTCAGGCCCCTGTTTGGCTGGGTCTGACCCACAGTCCAGACCCTTCTCCTGGGGATGGCTGTCCCAGGACTGCCTCCCTGCAGCCAGTCTCTCCTCTCCCTCTCCTCACTGACTTTCAGGCCCCTTTGGAGCAGGTCTCTCATGTGGAGCGTGCTCTGCAGCTGCAGGGGAGGCGACGCATCCTTTGCAGCCCAGTCCTGCTCCATCGCTCCCTTAACCTTTGAGTGGGGCCGATAACCCCATCACAACCCCCCTCCCACCCGTTCCCCCAGCCCTGCTCCTGCCTTCACCCCTTTTGCTGCCATGCGATTTCCCCAGATGACTGTGTCCCTCTGCCCCATTGCATGGTGCTGGGGCTCAGGCATCTCTAAACCATCACCAGCCCCTCGAAAGCCATCAGCCACTTTTTCCCCACCACCCACTCTTCTAGCCTTCCCACCTAGTACTGACTCTGGCACTCCTCTCCCTGCTCCCCCTCCCATCCTCGCCCTGCAAAGCCCGGCACTTACTGTGCCGAAGCAGACGGGCTGTGTCATGCACATCTTGTGCAGGGCTGCTCCTAGCAGGTTGGGACTCTGTACAGAGCTGCCTTCCTAGAGACACCCCACCCTGCGCATGTTCACCATAAGACCCTGGAATACCCTGCCAGGCATGGCTGAGGTTGGCTTCAATAAGGTATAAATCAGATGGCAAGACAGTGGCCGTGTTAAATCGTGCTGCTATGTCATTCCTGGGAATGCTGATTAGTAAGAAAAGACTCGGGTGGCTTGGCCATGGCCAGTGAATGCAGGATCCTGAGGACTGTGCTGAACTGTGAAGCTCGTGCAGGGCCTAGCAAGAGAGGCAAACCGCTGCGCAGATTTCAGGATGCCTGCAGCTGTAGGCAGGGTCTGAATGAGCTCTTCTCTGGCATCTCGCTGTGGAAGAGAACTTCAGAAGCTGACCTTGTTTGCAGGGGCACACCCCCCTGCCTCGGGGCTCAGCACGATGGGCCTGTTTTGCTCGACTGATCACTTGTGGCTGGTGTTGGGTCACCAGTCTCTGTGTTATTGGGGAGGGGTAATAAGGGCAGGGGTGGCTTTAGGTATTTTGCCGCCCCAAGCACGGCAGGCAAGCTGCCTTCAGTGGGAGGTCCCCGGTCCCGTGGATTTGATGGCGCGCCTGCGGGAGGCCCACCAAAGCCGTGGGACCAGCGGACCCTTTGCAGGCATGCCACCGAAGGCAACCTGCCTGCCGTCCTCGCGGTGACCGGCAGAGTGCCCCCCGTGGCTTGCCGCCCCAGGCACGCGCTTGGCGTGCTGGTGCCTGGAGCTGCCCCTGGATAAGGGTTGTTATCCTTGTTGGGTGACTCAAGGGCAGCAGAACTGTGCTTGTCATGCACTGATTGAGGGACTCCCTCTCAACCAAACTGCACTCACTAGGCCAGAGGTTGGCAAACTATGGCCCGTGGGCTGTATTCGGCCCACAGGACCGTCCTGCCCGGCCCTTGAGCTCCCAGGCAGGGAGGCCTCTCCTCTGCTGTTCCCCCTCCCCTGCAGCCACGCCACTGCGCAGGCAGTGCTCTGGCCCACCACTTCTGCTGGGCAGAGCGGCTTGCACCTGCTCACCTCCCAGGCTTTCCAATAAGCCTGTCCTGCTGCTCTGAGCGGCATGGTAAGGGGGCGGGGAGCAGGGGGGTGGGATTGGCTAAAGAGGCAGGAGGTCCTGGGGGTAGTCAGGGGACAGGAAGCAGTTGGATGGGGCACAGGTTCTGGGGTGGGGGGGTGCAATCAGGAGACAGGGAGGATTGGATAGGGCGTGGGAAGTCCCGAGAGGGGGTGGTCAGAGGACAAGGAGCGGAGGGGGTTGGGTAGGGGGTGGGGCCCTGAGACGGCGTGGGGTCCCGGGAGGGGGCAATCGGGGACAAGGAGTGGGGGGGTTGGATGGGTCAGGTATTCTGAGGGGGGCAGGAAGTGGGAGGGGGCAGATAGGGGGCAGGGTATAGCCTTGGGAGGGCACAGCCTTCCCTACCTGGCCTTCCATACAGTTTCCCAACCCCAATGTGGCCTTTGGGCCAAAACGTTTGCCAACCCCTGCACTAGGCAGAGGGCATGGATGCCAAGGCCCAATGGACTGAGAGAGGGTGGTGGATAGGTATTCGGATCTGGTTGTGTGGGCCCTTGTAAGGGTCCTAGACAGTATTTGACCCTGTTCCTTCTGTGTAATAAAATTGCTGATTAAGGGTCAGTTGAGAGTCTTTTACATACCACAGAGCTGAAATTGCTGACGATGAGCTCTAAGCATTAGACCTACTTTGGGACAGTATCTGAGGCCATGGACTGCCCAGTGTGCACCAGCAGTGAGGCTCCCCCACTAAGAGCTGAAATCACTGAGAGGTGTTAAGTGGTGGAACTTGAAGGCAAGTTCCTGGCAGAGAGAAGCAACTGGTGGGGGGCTGATAGGGAGAAGAGCGGCTGGCGGAGAGGAGCAGCGAGACGGTGGCTGGCAGAGAGGAGTGGCGGGGGAGCGCCTGGGCAGCTGAGTGAGCAAGTTGCCTCTTTGCCCCACCTCACCCTCCTGTAGCCTCACCTCTACGGTGAGAGGTGAGCTCTGCAGATGTACCTCTGAACTCTGGGTCTGCACTGACCAAGGACAACAGTGAGTGGGGTGTGGAGAAGGGACAGGTACATTAAAGGAACTTTTGGTTGCTGGACTTAAGAACCTGAAGCAAAAGAACACTGCCCAATGTGCTCTGGGTGGGGCTTTTGCTCATGGTTTTATGTTTATGAATCCTGCTTGCGGTGTTTTCCCAAATTAATGCTGGTGACTTCCCTCCTTTTGTTAAAAGTTTCTTTTCTGCACTCAGACTCTGTGCTTGCGAGAGGGGAAGTATGGCCTCTCAGAGGTGCCCAGGGGTGGGGTGTAATTGTCCCAGGTTCCTGGGTGGGGGCTCAGGCTGGTTTTGTGTTGTATTATGGTTGACAAGGAACCCCTAGATATTGAACCCGGCTTTGTTGCTCCCAACTGCAACAGGCAGAAGAATTACCATGCAGATCTCTGTGGATAGTTGGGAAAGGAGCAGAGTGCCGCTCTGGCTGGCGGAGTCGGCTTGTGGCTGGAGTGAGGCATCGCCAGGCGGCCTGGATCCAGCTTTGTGATGACCGGCAATAGAGGAGGAACGAATCTGCCGCTCCGATTCAGAGTGTTGCTAGAGCCTGTGGACGGGACTGTCCCTCGCATATTGGGCTCAGCAGCTGTCAAAGAACTTTAATGGGCGCCTGCACCGTATGAAGAGCGAGGCTGCCATTGAGCAGCCCACAGCATCACCTAGTGGCTGAACAGTATCATACATGGACAAGAAGCAGGAGGTAAAATATCTTTTATTGGACCAACCTCTGCTGGTGAGACAGACAAGGTTTGGAGCGGCAGAGAGATCTGTAATGCAGTGTAGCACTCCCTTAGAGAGAGCGCAGTACTCAGTGATACCAGCGCATCTTGGGCTCCTCTCATCTCTGGGCCATTGAATATCAGTCGAATTTAATTGATCTGGCCTTGGTGGACGTTTTCTTCTGTTAACATCCTCCTCAGATGCCCCCGGTGCCATCCCGACAGACATCCTGCCAGTTACGGCTTTAACAAAGACGGGGGCTGCTGCCTGTCAGAGCTTTGTGGTGGTCTGCCCTCCGTGACATCCTGGAGCCCCACAGGGCTGCCTCTGCAGAGACTGTCCTCACAGATCTGGGCATCTGAGTCCTCAGACCAGCCCCGCTTCCTCCCTCTGGATTTAGGGATCTTCTCTGCCCCCAGGAGAACCCCAATTCCCAGGGACCCTGCCTAAAGCGAGCCCCAGGCCGGCCTGCTTTTTCTCACACACCATGAGACAGAGCTCACAGTGAAATGTCCCTTTTCTCCACCACTCCTGGGAAGTGAAACTGCCAGGTGTTTCCAAGCCTGCACAGGGCTCTGCATAGGAGGAGAGATTCACGTCGGATGGGTTGTTATTCTTCAACCCCTCTTACTCACCAACCCCTGGGCAGCAGTGGTGGAACCTTCTCAAAACTGGGGGGCCAGGGCAGGTGGAGGGCTTGTGGCTCCCCACAGCTGCCCATGCGGCTCTCCCCAACCTGGTTCTGGCTGGGGAACAGGTCCTCGGAGCCGCTGCCTGGCCATGGTAAGAGCCCAGGCAGTGTGGGGAGACACAGACTCTCCCTCTGGCCTGGGTGGGTGGTGGTGACACGGGCGCAGGGCTGCTCTCTGTCCCACCCACCCAGGGCAGGTGGAGGGTCCACGGTGTGGTGCCCCGCGTTGCATGGGCCACCCCAGCCGGGCTCCAGCTGCTGGCCTGGCCAGGGAGGCCTGTGGCAAAAAGTGGATGAGCTAGGCCCATCCAATTTCAAAAAGTGGGAGGGCCTGGCGCCCTGCCCCTGGTTCCGGTGCCCTTGCCCCCAGGGATCCAAAGCTGAGAAGAACCCCTGGTTGGCATAGGGTTGCCAACTTTCTACGTGCACAAAACCGAACACCCCTGCCCCGCCCCTCCTCCGAGGCCTTGCCCATGCCCTGCCCCTTCCTTGAGGCCCCACCCCCCGCTCACTCCATCCCCCCTGTCGCTTGCTTTTCCCACCCTGACTCACTCACTCATTTTCACTGGGCTGGCTCAGGGGGCTGGGTGCGGGAGGGGTGAGGGCTCCGGCTGGGGGTGCGGGCTCCAGGGTGGGCCTGGGGATGAGGGGTTTGGGGTGCAGGAGGGTGTTCTGGGCTGGAATTGAGAGGTTTGGAGGGCAGGAGGGGGATCAGGGGTGGGGCTGGAATAGGGTTGGGGTGTGTGGGGTGTGTGTGGCGGTCTCCAGGGTGCAGGCTCATAGTGGCGCTTACCTCAAACAGGTCCTGGAAGCAGCGGCATGTCCCCTCTCCGGCTCCTATGAGGAGGCAAGGCCAGGCAACTCTGTGTGCTGCTCCATCTGCAGGCGCCACCCTCACAGAGCCCATTGGTCGCAGTTCCCGGCCAATGGGAGCTGCAGAGACAGCGGTGGGGGCAGGGGCAGCATGCGGAGCTCCCTGGCTGCCCCAAAGCATAGGAGCTGGAGGAGGTACATGCCAGCTGCTTCCTGGGAGCTGCACGGTGCAGAGGCTAGCAGAGACTCTGTCAGCCCCGCTGTGCGGCACTGCCAACCAGACAGTCAACGGCTCGGTCAGCAGTGCTGACCGGAGCTGCCAGGATCCCTTTTCAACCGGGTTTCCCCTAGGTTGGCAGCTTCTTGATTTTCATCCTATCCTGGCCTGAGTGCAGCTCGCCTGCAGTGATCAGCTCCTAGATGTGCTCAGAGCATGCCTAAAGCATTGGCCCCTGCTGGTGAGATAGGTGTTATCCCGCCAAAGTTGTGACTCCTGATTCAGGACCTCTGGGCCTTGGGCTCTTAGAAGCTCATTAGTTGTGGGACAGCATGGTTTGTGTCTGCGTGCAGCACGGCTAGCAGTGCTATGCATGGTTTCTAGCTGCGCGCAGCATGGCTATTGGCACTATGCATAGTTTCTGTTTGCGTGCAGTACGACTAGCAGTGCTATGCATGGTTTCTGTCTGCGAGCAGCACAGCCAGCAGCACTATGCATGGTTTCTGTCTGCGTGCGGCATGGCTAGGGCGCTATGCATGGTTTCTGTGTGTGCCCAGCACAGCTGGTGGCACTATGCATGGTTTCTGTCTGCACACAGCGTGGCTAGCGGTGCTACGCATGGTTTTTATGTCCACACAGCACACTAGCGGCGCTACGCATGGTTTCTATGTCCACACAGCGTGGCCAGTAGCGTTGTGTTTCTATGTCCACACAGCAGGTCTAACAGTCAGTAACCAGAGCATTTGGCCGGTACATGAGTCTTGCTGTCCAGCCCATTGGGTTGGTGCTGTGGACTCCCTGATGGTGTTTGGTCTTGCCTCCTCTCAGCTGTCTGGGTAGTAGGACATTGTGCTCCACTTGTGCTGGTGCTGCTGTGTGCGTGCCCCCCCTGGCTCTCCACCATAGCAGCACTCTGGGATGGCTGCTGGGCCTGGCCTGAATGCATTGGTTCCGTGCTTGGGCTGGGATGCCCCTCACAGCTTGTGCCTGTAGTCCCTCAGGAAGGGGAGGGCCAGCTAAGAACTCCAACCTTGGAACAGGCTATTCAGGATGTGTGCCCCACCCCCCCAGCTGAGGTCTCATCTGTGTTACAGGTTGTACCAATTTAACCAACAGTGTGTTTAAACCGATTTGGTTTCACTGGTGCAAAACCCTGTGTGGATGCCCTTAATTCAATTTAAATCTGGCTGATATGGATTCTGTGCTGAGTGAAGTTAGACTGATTATGGTCGGGCAAGATCAATTTAAGAGGGCTTGACAAATCAATGTCAAGTTAAGCTCAAGCAACTTGTACTAGAGGCAAACCTTCAGTGCGTCACAGCTGTCACCGCCCTTGTGGGGAGAAATATGGATGCGCTTAGACTTTGGATCAAAGATGCTGGGAGTGTGATTGGGCAGGCCAGGAGAAAATACAGTCCCCTACCACCATTCTTCCCAGATCCTCACAGGAGCCTCCTTCTCCTGGTGTTAATACAGCCCCCAGGGCTGGATTCATCTTCTTCTCCCTCTGTGCTGTTTCCAGGCCTCTTTTCAAGCTGCCCCCTCTGATTGGGAGAGTCATCTCTTTATTGCGTCCCAAAGCACTGCCCACTCTGTGTCCTGCTCCTCCACAGCACACACTGGTCTGGGTCGCTGGTCAGCAGCCGCGCTCCTGTGCAAGGATTTGAACTGCTTTGAGACTGGACCCTCGTACCCCAGTGCAGTATTTTCTGTCCCAAGCTGATTGTTCTAACTAGACCGAGAGTTCCTTGGGGCAGGGAGCTGCTCGGCAGAGCCCTGTGTTCAGAGCTGACCCACCAGCTCAGCCCGTTAGAGAAAGTTGTTTATAAAAGTCAGCAAAAGCTGGGGACAAACTGACTGGGACAAGCTGGAGCGTTCAGGTTAACAAGCTGGGCTAAGGGTCCCACGGGCTGCTGAAGGGGGGCTGGGTTGCCATGGCAATGAGCTGAAAGAGTCTACAAAGAGGAGATAATGTTTAGAGTGAAACTGGGGAGTGTCTATGGGGTGAGGCTGCCGCCCTGTCTGGGGGTCCTGCAGGGGGACATAGGCTGGAAGGAGCGAGAGTTGGCCTCAGGGCTGCATCCCCCTTTCATCTCCTGTCACCCCGATCCAGGGCTCTCGGGGGTGAGGATTTTCTTTTTGTTCTGTCTGGGCAGCACTGAGCACCGGGGATCCTGGTGCGGGGCTGGGGCCCCTGGAGGCTACCACCGTGCAAGCGATAAATAACGACATCCGGAGAACAGGGGCATAGTTTCAGAAAAATGCTGCTGGGGCCAAAACTGTGTCAGCGTAGAAAGCGTTGGATGGGATTATATTGTATCCTGCGCAGTCGGGAGTGCGGGGTGTGGAAAACATAGTGCAGCGTGTAGGCCTAGGAAAAGTTAGAGGGACTCTTGGAGGGAAGGACTGGCTGCCAAATTGCCACCGAAGAATGAGGTGGGGCGGCAGAGCTGCCACCGAGTGTGGCTTTTTATTTTATTTTATCTTTTTTGCCACTTGGGGGAGGGGGTAAAAAAGCTGGAGCTGGCCCTGTGCCACCCTGTCATGGAGTCCCCAGGCGATGCTCTGAAACTGCTCCCCACAAAGCCAGTCAGGACTTTGGGGAGCCTCCTCCGCCTTGGAACAGACTGACTTCAGGGCAAGAAGCTCACACGGCTTCACCTCCTGGGTCTGACCTTGGAGCATTCAGTATCCTCTGTCCCTCCGTGTGCTTCCCACAGCGAGTCTGCCCCAGCGGGGTCCTGGGGAAGCCAGAGGGTCCTGCACCCCCACTTCGCAGTCAGACATGACTCTTAGCCAGCCAGTAAAACAGAGGTTTATTTAGATGACAGGAACACAGCCCAAAACAGGTCTTGCCGGTACAGACAACAGGACCCCTTTTAGTTAGGTCCATTTGGGGCCCCAGGGAGTCCACAGCCCCACTGGGAGGCCTAAGCCCCATCGAGAGTCCCCTCCATTTCCCAGCCAGCTTCCAAAACTGCCAAACCCCTCCAGCCCCTCCTCTCTGGGCTTTGTCTCTTTCCCGAGCCAGGAGGTCACCTGATCTCTTTGTTCTCCCCCACCTTTAGCATCCCCTTGCAGGGGGGAAGGGCCTGGCCGTTAGCTGCCAGGAGACAGAGAGTCGACCAGAGCTGAGGTACCAACACAGTATTCAGAGGAAACATTAAAACCAGTCCCACTTCGTCACACCCCCCTAGCTGTACTAGCACCTAAAAGATGGGCACACAACTCTCTCCAGCTAAAGGCCAAGAGAAACAGGGACAGGGCTAAAATACGAGCCTTAATGCTTTACATTCCAAAGGCTTCCCCTGTATCTTTGAGCCCAGCAGGGCACATGCAGGGGGGATATTATGTCATGCATGGGAGGGGTAAAATATCCAGGTGGAAGCAAGACTGAGATTTGAACCCCAAGAACTCTGGAAAGGCCCAATGAGTTGCTAGGAGGCAGCTGGACCGACAGAAGTGGGAGCAGGGCTATTGGAAGGGGACGTGCAGGGATTTGCCACCCATAGGCGAGAGAATGGAGGCGGATGTGACAGGTCCCAGCTGCTGAGAAGGTGGTGGTGAGCCCAGCTTGGGAGAACAGCAGACTCCGTGGTTTATGAACAGGAAGCCTGAACTGACTCTTTCTGATCCTGGCAGGGCCAAGGGGCACTTCTGACTGATCGCTACCAGACTTCATTCTCATTGCAAGTAATAAATGATGAGTTTGTTAATTCAGCCCAGAGTGGGGCTGTGGGGAATTGGGGAGTCATGCAGTAGGTAGGGAAGAACACCTACCCTACATACCAGGAGGACTGCGCTCCTGGGGATGGGGTGCTTGTAACGGGAGCAGAGGGAGGTAAAATTGCTCAGTGCGAAGCTAGGTAGTGGGCGCAGGCTGTGCAGCACTGCCAGACAGCATCACAGACAGCCAGAGCAGGACAAAGGGTGTACTTTTCATGGTAGTTCTTACCATGACTGACCCGTTTAACACTGTAACAGTGAACAAGAGTTCGGTTAACAGCTTGTCCCTAGTTGGGCCTGAGACCCAACTACTCTTTCAATGCAACGGGCTGCGTCTTCCACTGTGTTTTACCAACCACTGAGCAGCCTGGCAAATCCAAATGCCTAGTGGTAGAGGCTAGGGGGCTGAATCCCCTCTCACCCCAGTTTTGTACCAGTGTCCAAGTCTAGGGGCTTCAGGAGTTACTCTGGATTTACACCCTTGGTAGTGAGTGGAGAACCTGGCCCTGGGAGTGCTGCGGTTGTGGCAAAGTTAGGGCACAGTGTGCTCAGAACTCTGCATTATGCATCTCCATCTGGGACCAGCCTTCCCCTGGGGACCCCACATGCACAGGGAGAGCAAAATGTTAGTCCGTCCTGCTGCTCTGCAGAGCTGAGAGGAGAATGTAGCTCTCAGTGAAGAATGATCTGACAGGTTTTCTGTGACAAAGGGCAGTACATCGTAGCTTGGAACGCCCCTCTCCCACGTACACAGTTACTCCTGTATTTTCTCTGTGCTTTTGCAGCCTCTTCTCAAAGGGAAAATAAACAAACCATAAGCCCATGTTGGCGGTGGGCACCACACTGTGAGCGTATGGAGAGAGAGCGTTCGCTGGAATTTAACAAAGCGTGAGCTCCAGGCCTGAGCTAATTTTGCAGAAAAATAAAGTGAACATAATACCTTTGAAAAACAAACCTTTGTATTTGATTGATTTGTAAAACAGCAGAGGAAAACAGACGGTTTGCATTCCAATTACTTCCAGCGGAAACATATCATGGGTGTTTGAAATCTGTACAGCCCTTAGTTTAATTAGAATCATGTTCTGTATGTACTTAAAAAAAATCACAATAGCGGTAAGAAAGGCACTAGGTTCCTAAGGCTCTGAGTTTGAGTTTAGGCTGCAGCCATAAAGCTGGAAGCAGGGCATGAGAGCCAGTGAACAAGGGAGTGTAAGCTGTCTGGGACACCACCCTTGTCTTCTGAGAGGCCATAAAGTCTTTGGGGAGTTATATGCCTATAACAGTGATACTCAGAGACTCAGGAGATGCAAGTGGCTCTTTGCAGCACATATAAAAACCCCGTGTGATTTAATTATTAACCAATCAACGTTATTAACCAATCAGGATGCTTTACTATTAACCAGTTAAGTTATCAACTTGCACTATGTTATTAACTTACTTGCTGTGAGAATTTTTTCTCTCTCTATCTCTTATTATAGCAAATTAAACAATGAAGTCACACAACTGTGGCTCATGTGGGTAATGCTGAACTCTAATTTGGCTCCTGAACCTCCGAGGTCAGAGTATCACCTGCCTATAGTAAGAAATCCTGGGCTATCTGCAGGACCAATTCTAGCGCCATGAATGCAGTTAACCACTAGATGGCACACTTGTCCAGCCAGAACAGAGGGCGCTTGGGTTGGTGCAATCCATCTGGTGCGCAGGGACTGCATCAAGGCACTGGCAGGTCCTATTTATTTAGACTTACAGGATTTTCTGCTGCAGAAGCAGCAGTATCCAGAGCCGGCCAGGTATCCAAGCCAGGTGGCAGTTCCAGCCACCCAGGAGGGAGGCAGGCTGTGTCCAGCAGGTGGCAAGATGACAGCCCTGCAGGTGACTGGCGGCTCTTTCATTGTGCGGTGATTGTCCTAGGTGCAGGAGGCAGAACGAACCCACAGGGCAGTAGATTCTCTAATCCCTAATGATCAGCGGTTACCAAAGCACCAGCTGCTTTTACCCACTGGTTACATTAAACCCCTACAAATCCAGGGATTCCAGAGGGGAAAACCAAGCACAGTAAAAGCAAAGAAGCCAAAGTGGGAACTGTGGCATGGTACCCTCCAAAGATCACCAGCTACAGTGTAACAATCCCCATCCCACCCTAGGAAGTGTCAGGGCTTGAACCTGACACACAGCACCAAAGCACCAACTGCTACCTTTTGTGCTAACACAGAAATGCTGCAAGCAGGAGTAGGCTGTTATCCTCTACTGAGCCAGCCACTAGAGGGCGACACCACACACCACGTTTGTCTAGCTGTCCTCATGCAGCCCCGCCCTGTAGCATCTAAGCCCTGCACACTCACTAGTGTTTTTACCATCACAAGCCCCTGTGCAGCGGGGCAGAGCTGTTATCTCCATTGTAGAGAGGGGACCTGAAAGCCAGAGACTAAGTACTTTGCCCAGGGGGAACCTGGGGCAGAGCAGATCACCCAAGGTCCAGGTTAGCCCCTGGGCCAGCTCATTCAATAGGTTATGGGTCTGTATCTTAGCAGCAAAAGAGATGCGGCCTCCACACGCCAGCAAATTTCCCTAGCATCACCCCACTAGAACTGAGGGAGTGTTTCACTTGCAGCAGAGCCTGTTCCTTTCCTTCGCATTCATCTTGTCCCTTCTCTGGCACTCTGCCCTCCTGGAGTGCTGCTCCCTAGACAGAACTGTCTCTGTCTTACTCAGTCCTATGTCTGGAGTCGGAATGAGCTGCCAGGAGGGAGAGTGCTAGCAGCAAACCGTGTTTGTCTGTTGTTTGTAAACCTGACCACAAATGTTCTTCGGTGGCAGGGACAGACTCAATCTGTCGTGCTGAGCGTTGCTGCTTCTCTGCCCCCAGACACCCCGACAGCCTGGCAATCTCCCAGAAAACACGAGTCTACCAAGCTGAAGAGCCGTCTAGTATTAATATTAATTGCTATTAATAATACTGGATTGCTTGTGAAGCTGCTATTTTCTGGCTCTGAAGCACATTCCCCACAGGAGAAAAATGCAGCTGCTTCCTTCTGTGGATTGGTGGGAGGAGAAAAGGTGGCGCCACCTTTACTATCTGGCACTTTGGCGAGCGGAATGCTAATGCACCGAGAACGGAGTCTGATGGGTAGGGAGCGTCCGTAATGGGAAAGCTAGATCCGGATTCCTCCAAACGGTTCAAAGAGTCACTAGAATACATGGAGAGTCTGCAACTGGATTTGAGCTGTTAGTGGCAGATTGTGGCTCTGTGGGAGCTCGGGAGAGGATGGAGCAGAGCGCCCTGGGTACACACTGGGGTACTGGCTTTGAGAAGAACTCAGGGTGCCACGGGGAACTCAGGAGACCTGGATTCTCTTCCCAGCACTGCTGCTGGTCTGTGGAGTGATTTTCAGCAAATCGCTTCCATGAGGCTTGCCTCAGTTTCCCCACCTGCCCAGTGGGGGATACCGATTGTCACGGAGTGTGGGGGAGTCAGGGTTCTGCACCCCCAGCTTCCTGCGATTCACCAGGACTCTCAGCCAGCCAGGAAAGCAGAAGGTTTATTCAGACGATAGGAACACAGGCCAGGACGGGTCTTGCAGGCACAGACAACAGGATCCCCCCACTTAGGTCCATCTTGGGGCCCCAGGAGCATCACAGCCCCCTTGCGGGGTCAGAGCCCTGTTTGTCCTTCCCTTTCTCCCCCAGCCAACTTCAGACTGCCAAACCCCCTCCAGCCCCTCCTCCTCTCTCAGTTCCTTTCCCGCGCCAGGAGGTCACCTGACCTCTCTGTCTCCAACACCTTCAGTTGGCACCTTTGCAGAAGAGGCGCCCAGGCCATCAGTTGCCAGGAGACAGAGTGCCAGGCATTTAGGTGCACTGGCCCTTTGCTTTGCTAGATACTTAAGAACTGCCTAGGGGACACTGAGGCACCAACACAGCATTCACAGCCCACAGTAAGAACAGTCCCAGTTCATCACACCGATGCTGACATCCCTCCTAAAGCACTTGGAGATCCAGGCCTGAAAAGTGCTGTCTATGAGCTAGGTGATATCACTGTCACCCCGGGTGTCCATGCACCAAGCAAAGAGCCACTCACACTCCGCGAGCACCTCCAGCAGAAGCAATGTCATGTGCTCAGTCTGGGATGACAGAGCCCACTGCTGGGCTAGCTGCCTGGTGGCACAAAAGCCCCAGGCAGGTGTAACCCACACATGGAGGTTGCCAGCTCCTGGAGGAGGTGCAAGTGGCTTTCTGTCCCCCACTCGTTGGTGTGAAGCAGCAAAACTCCGGTGCACGAATAGCCCCGTGGTGGGCGCCGGCCAGACTCCTCCTCTCCACACAGCCCCCAGCACTGTGATCAGAGACGTCAGAGAGGCTGGGCGTGGCAGGGAGCCATCCCCAGGACACTGCCGGGGGCACAGCCTGGCCCTGAGGGGTACTGCCCCCTGGTCCCCCATCTACCCCTCCCCAGAAGCCACCCAGGCTGGAGGAACACTCTTGCCTCCAATGCCCCCTGAGGGGTCCCATTTGTTATGCCCTAGCCCCTGAGTCCACCTTTGTTTGCTCAGGGCCAAGGCCCCCACAGCCCCTTGTGGGGTCTAGGTTGATAACACAGGCCGGCTGCAGCCCTCAGTCGACTTTTCTGAGCTGGCCCCTTTTAATCCTGCCTTGCCCCCAGGGCCTGGAGAGGGCAGCACACCCAGAGCACCCAGGCCTCTCCCCCAGGCGAGCCTCTGTCAAGCTCTCGGCACCCACTGGCTTCTCTTGTATCGCTGGAGGCAACCTGTTGTGTGATCGCCCCATTCTCCTGAGCCCTTTGTCTCCGTGGGGCCTTGGGAAGGGAGCAGTTTTGCTTGACTTGGTGTGGCTGAGTTTCCAGGATCACTGGTTCATCTGCCCAGTCGAGCTCCCAGAGCCATGGGTCCTCAGTGAGGCCGAACTCACAGGCTAGGGGCCCTTGGTTGTTCTGAGATCCCAGGACAACAGCCTGGGCTAGGCTGGGATTCTGTGGTGCAGCTGTGCAGCCGGGGCTACGAGTCCTTGGCAAGGTGGAACTAGTGTGCAGTTAATAATCTTTCCTTCCTCTTTGCTTAGCGAGCGACTCAGCAAGCTAAAGACACTGCTAATAATCACCTGTCTCAGGAGAAGCAGCCCTAGCCCATCCATTTACCTGCTGCTGCACAGCACCTGGAGAGAAAGCCCGAGCCGGCTCTGGGATCACTCAGTGTCTGTGACTCATGACTTGTTAACACCCTGGTCACCGCACACCAGCGATGGGGAGTGGAGAGCTGGTGAACCTCCCCAAAGCCAGCCCATTAGCTCTGCCCTCCAGCACAGTGGGGGATCCAGTCAGCCATGTGATCTCTGTGGCTTTGCTAGTCTGGTGGGAATTCTGCCCCCAAAAATTAACAATTCTGCGCACAATATTTCAAAATTCTGCATATTTTATTTGTCAGAATAATACCGTATAGTCATGCCTCTTTCGATTATTTTGGTAATTTCTTTCAAAATACCTGTCAACAAGTGTGCCTGTAACAATAGACAACAAAAAAGATTCAGGAAATGTTTTTTGACAATAGATTCCTTCCTAGGCATGTTGATACAGAACTCTGAGTAATAATTCATTTAAACAACAATACAGAAATGTATTTCCTGCCTTCCTCAGAAGCAGTGCAAAGGCTTGGGGGAGTCAGGGGTAACAGAGGAGCTCAGGGAGAGGGAAGTAATTGCTGGGAAGTAGCCTGGGGGTGAACTTGGAGGGTTGTTGGGTGTGGGTGGGAGAAGTATGGAACAGGTTTTTTGGGGACAGCAATTGTTAGGGATTTGGGGAGCCTCTCCTATGTAGACCCTGACAGACCCCCTAGCCTTTCCCATTCAGTTAGCTACATCAGACCCTATCCCCTTGTGTCCCTGCACCCTCACTGCCCCCATCCCCTTGTGGCCTGGCACCTCCCTCCCATTCAGTCCCTCGCTCAATGCTGTCAACCCACTAGCTCCTGTGTCCCTGCCCCATTCTGTCCCCCCCACTAGCCCTTCTGAACCCCAATCTGTGTGTCCCCTCCATCAGCCCTGTATGCCCTGCGCTGTGCGTCCCCACCACATCCCATGTCTTCTTGCCTGGCCATGCCAGCAGGGCACTGAGGAAGGTAGCCTCCCTCTCCCTCTCCATGGGTGGCTGCTCTGGCCCCTGAGACACCTGCTCTCTCGTCTCACATCACCTGTTGGGCAAAAGGTGTAAAGGCAGCTTCCCTTTGCCTCCCTGTTAGAAGCTGCAGGGGAAAAAAAATCTGTGGAGGACATTAATTCTGCGCTTGCCCAGTGGCTCAGAATTCCCCCAGCAGCACTTTGCACACAGCACTGTCAGCTCATTAAGGACCCTCCATGTTCCACCGGGCATTTAGCTCAGGCTGCCCAAGAATGAGGGGCAGTGGGAACATTTCGAAATCAGGGTTGTCAGGCTGGAAGGCAGCGGAGCCAAGCTGCTGAATATTGATCTTCCTGTTGTGGTGCACAAGCTCCCTGATCTAAAGCGCTGCTGATGGTGCCATGCTCAGCTGCTGGCAAACCATTAAAGGAAAACGAATGGGCTGCAATAAGAAGCAGGCCGAAGGCTCTTCAGTCTGCATTAGCCAGCGGAGGCTCCCTGCGAAAGCAACGTTTAAGACGCCCCCCCCCTAAAATTAAGGCCCTTGTAAAGCTCTAATGTAAAGTCAAATTGTCTTTTATTTGTGACATGAATCACATTAGGGCAACAATCAAATCCCCACTGCAGCCCCAGCTGCCACGTGTGCTTTATTGCCAAGGCAAATGTGCTTTCGCCTTTGTAATTATTTTGTCATAACGTTTCCTTTCTTTGTATTTTTTATAGTCAGTCTCATTTTTCCAGTTCTCAGTCTCTCTGGGAACAACTGGCAGGGAACCAGGCCCCTGGCGCCCTCTGCTGGAGGAGAGGACAATCAGCAGGAATTCATTCCCCTTAGCCCGGCTCAGGACCTACCCTCCGCTTGCTTGGGACGGGGTGGAAAGGCAGCACATCCGCCTGGACCACCTATTGGTCCGGAGTCCCTCCGTCAAGTGGGATGTGAATCTCTCGCTGGCTCCCCAGCTTCACTTCCCGTCAGGTAATTTGTCTTCTCGTTTCTTTGATTGAAGAGATTCTTTGGCAAAGCACCAAACTCTGCTAGTGAATACACAGCCCAGGGGTTGAGATGTCAACGCAGTGCACATGGATTACACCAATTTAATGTGTGACACAAACCACTTGGAGATGGTGATTTGTGTGATGCCGTTTCCTTCTCTTTGCCTGCGTTGATTGTTTATAGGAAATCTATCTCCCATGCGTCTGTATCCCCCATCGCTGCACCACCCAAGGACCTGACCCTGATTAACTCATGTGCAGTAGGGCAGTGCTAAATGACTAGCCCAAGGTCCCCCAGGCAGTCTGTAGCAGAGCCGGGGCTTGAAGCCAGGTTTCCTGCAGCCGAGGCCAGCTGCCTAGCCACTGAGCCTTTTGCTCACATTGCTGCTGAGGTAGAAACACCTTCTGTCAGCATAAAGACCTGCACCCCACTTCTAGATGCTGCAGTTACAGCTGGCCTCCACCAGTCCCAAGAGTCCCAACTTTCTGTGTGAACCGGGACTGGGAGCAGGGAACCTGTGGGGGGGTGGGTGCAGGGGTGGAGGAAAGTTACCAGCCTCAGGGCTGGGTTAGTCCTGAGGAATCCCTGCTGTGTCTGCAGCTCCTCAGTGATGTGGCCTCTCCTCTCAGGGCTAGCAGATGGGAACAGGGCCCTGGTGCTGCACAGCAAACATGCAGCCGACTGTAGAAGTGGGAGAGGTTCCCTTGGCAGGACAGCCTGGCTCTCTGTTGAACTCGCTGTCACCCGAGCCGCTGTTCCCATCTGAAGCATCAAGCTACATTTCCCTGTGCATGGTTCCGACCCTGCACCGAGCAGTGACGACGTGACCTGGCTTTGGAGCTACAGGGTCAGGGTCTTCCTGGGAACGCCCAGCTGCTGCCTCAGACCGCGAGCTCCTCAGGGAAGGGAGCATCTTTCCCGTGGGTGTAGCAGAGAATTACACTTCTGTTATGGGGCTGCCCTAGCGCCAGCTCCCACAAGCTACACCCTGCAGGTGTCTCTCTAATACAGCCCATCTATCCTGCGCCACTCCGGTGGTGCCTGATCACTCCTTGGGGCAGTGAAGTCAAGCATTGCAGAGGGGCGCAGTCGGTAGGCTCGGTCAGAGAGGGAAGGCTGGTTCTTTGGGTATCTCTGGCCTTGGATATACAGGCTTGTGCCCAGCACCTGGCAGTGGATTGGCAGGCAGAGCACGGTCAGAACATAGTTGCAATCTGCTTTCACTCATCCTGCCCATCCAGGGCAGCTGCAGCCTTCATAGTCAGCCCTGGATAGAGCTGGCAGTGGGAATGTTTTGATTAAATGTTTGTTTTTCAGTGCTGATTTGGCCACACTGCAGCTTTTTGTACCGTTTTGATGAATTTCCCACCTTGAAAATTTTTTGAAAAAAAAAAAGTTGTCCAAATGTCCCATTTTTGACATTTTCGCCACACAAAAATTCCAGTTTTCTGGTTCAAACAGACTTTTCCTTTTGAAATTGGAGCTAATTAGAGAGAAAGTTTTTAAAATGGCTGTCATCAAAATTGTAGAAAGAAAACATTTTGATGGATCCAAAATGAAAAATATTTGGATTTTCAGGTAATAAAACTTTTTGAGATTTTGACTGTCCCAATTCGGGACGAGAAAATTCTTCAAAAGTGCAAAAATGTTCCTGGGACAGGAAAACCATTTCCCAGCCAGCTGTGGTTGCTAGCAGCTGAGGTATTAAGGTCTGTATGAGCGAGATGAGGTCTGCATGGGAAAGGAAAGAGCATCACCGCTTGGTCAGACACAGAATCCGCAGCCCGTGTTTCTCCAGCCATTGTGTCAGTTGGGGAGAAGCAATGAGTCAGTAGTACTCCCAGAGACAGGAGGACTGACAATGGATGAAGCCCTCAGCTGATGGAGTGGTTGGATGGATAGGCAGCCAGTGACAATGGCAGTGGATTGGGGTAGTCTATGTGGAGATGAGCGGCTAGAAGCAACAGACCCTGGAGATGGTGGAGGGTTAGGATGAGACAGTCTGGTGAGAGGGACTGAGGGATGGCTGACTGGGGAGATGTGGAGTGGAGGGGACAAAGGACAGAGGTGATGACGTCTAGCTGAGGTACTTTAGAGAGCAGGGCCACCAGAGAGAGGTGCTATGGGTTGAAGACACAACTAAGGATTCTAGCAGGGGCAGATCAGAGATGGGACCAAGCTACAAAGTTTAATTTCTAATAAAAAGTTGCATTGCTTATGACAGGGCAAACATGGGTGGAGCCCAGTATTAGCCTCTTACTTGCTCCAATGCTGGACAGACAATGACATAAAAAGTGTCAGCTTCCTTGGATGCTTTTGGGCTCCTTATAAACATCCAGTTGGTCCTAAGGTACCTAGGTACCTGCCTTGGTTTGGGATCATCCGCTGCTTTTTGCCTGCTTAGCTTCATGGCTCCGGGCTGGTTTCAGAGCCCATGTAACAGTGTCATGTTGCACCACCCGGTGATAACGCGTGTCTTGGTGTCATGGTGACTCTGTGTTCAGACCTGCCAATGCAAACATCCCACCACCACACACTTCCCTCCATCAATTCACGTACGAAGCAGCCCTGAGCAGCCTGCACACTTACTATCAGTAGCAGTAGCATAGTCGAAGCACCCGGGAGCTCAGAGGACTAGCCATACAGGGACCTGCAAGGTGACGGGGCAGAGAGTGCGAAAGTGTTAACTGCTATGGGAGGAGTAACTGGCCTAATCCTGCGCAACCTGCAGTTTCACTCTGAAAGAAGCAGTGGCTAGGGAGCGTAGTGCTCCCAGAGAGATGGGGGCAGGCGGGGGATCTGTCTGGAGAGTGAGCTCCTAGATCAAGGCACAGGGGAGTGATCAGACATGTCCTTCTCTCCAGCAGTGAGTGAGGGTCCTCGTGGCATTCAGTAAGGGGAGCAGAGGCCCCACAGATACAGCTCCCCTTCTCCAGGGCCTCACCCCCTGAATGCATGACAAGCACCACTCTTGCCACAGTGGGGAGGGACTGAGGCTGATGGGGCCAGCCTTGGGGCTCCCTCCTGCACCAGGGGCAGCCTAGCTCTTGGGAGCAGCCAGCCTTTCTGGGCAGGATTCTGCCATTTGTTTCAAGGACAAAGTTCGGGTGTTGCCTAAGGGCTGGCTCACAGTTCCCTTGCACACAGTTGGCCGTGACTTACTCCCCTGAATAATTCCGTTGATTCTGCAAGGCAGCCCCTGAAGGTTTGAGCACAGGTGTGGCAGTCTGACCCCAGTGCTTGGTCCCAGAAGTTCCCGCTCCAGACTTCGGCCCCTTCTGCGAGACAATGGCTCCTCCTTTCTCTGTCTCCTGAGTGCCGCTGGCCCACAGGCTCATTGCAGACTCCCCACCAAGCTAGCGCGTCGTCCAAAGGAGCAGCCAAGGGTTAACCCACCATCCTGCGCAAGACACGGCAACAAGTTTGCAAGAATGGCATTTGGGCCATATACTGGGATTTAGCTTTATAATCATCTTCGGGTTTTGCAGCAAAGCTGGGAAGAGAGGCATTTCTGTGTTTATTCTGTCTAAGAAGATCTTGGCGGTTAAGAATGCATGGGGTTGCAAATGGAAAAATCTTTGATAAGCTTTAAAGATCTGAGAGATGGAATCTGCATCTGTGCTACCAAAAATATCTCTGTTAAAACCCAGCTGCTGAGCTGGGCAGAGCATGTGATCAGTGACACACGGGCTGCCAATACAGTATTTAGCTGGCACTACAATTACTCAAATAGAGATCAAACTCCGCTTTTAAGTTACAGGAGATTCAGCCCATCTAGCCTGCATGGCAGCCCTTTCAAGTCATAGCTAAATCCTGTGCGTGTCTTGCTAGCCTTCCTTCTCTGTGCTCACTGGGAGAAGCCTCTAGCTAGCGAAAGCCACAAGTGAGGAGAGTTTAGAAATACCTGTTCCAATAAAAAATAATTGATTGAACTTTGTAATCAGACTCTGAGAATGCTGCTCCTCCATCCTGCCCCAGAGCCTCTTCCTGCTAGTCCAGTGCCCTGCTCCCACACAGCTCTGCCCATGCACCTCAGTTCTGACTGCAGCACCTCCTGCGACTCCAGTTCTGAACTCCTTGGTAACCCTACTCACCACTGACTCTCCTGCTTTTCCATTCCTCACCTCTCTGGACTCAGGGCTCAATCTGGGCACTCCAGAATCCCTTCTTTGGTTTGTGCAGGCCTAGCTGGGTGCTGCGCCTGGGCTACCATCTTCTGAGCAATCCTGGGCTTTCCTGGAAGATGCATAGAGCACTGGAGATGAAGCATCATGCACACTTTTGCTGCTATACGAGAAGGTTGCACACTTTGTGTCTTCTGTAGGCTGAGCTCATTGCATACACCCACGGCTCCTTGCATCCCTCTGTTCCAACCTGTGTGCCACCCTCCTGGCCCCACCTATTTTAGGGACACCTTGAAACACCTACCTCTCAGGGGTTCTCTGTCTCCGGTTCTCTCTTCCTCCCATATCAGTGTCCATCCCTCTCCTCCCATGCCAGTGGCTGTGTGCATCCCCATTCCCCCTTTCTGCCCATGCCAGTAACTCTGTTTGTCCCCCCCCCTCATACCAGGGTCCCCCAGTCTCCCTCCTGTGTGGTCAGTGGTGGCATCTCGTCCCTTTCCATCACCTCGGCTGATGCTAGTTGTAGGTTTCTTATTCTCTCTCTGGATCGGCCATTAGATGGCAATATCACGCACTCGCTCAGACACACGAGCCTGGTGTGTGCTTATCATCCTGTGATAATGCCCAGGATGAGCGGTACCAGTCTGTGCCTGGGAACAGGAGAGCAAGACTTGGCTTGGCGGTGAAATTGAAAACTTCAAAACACCTTCAGGGCCCAAATGGGCACACAACAGACGTGACGAGTTAATAATGACACATAAATCAACAGTTGGCTTGTCGGTGCAAATCAGCCACTGCTTTGTTTGTCTGGGTTCAGGACGCCATGTGCGCCCCGTACTTGCTAAGGACAGGCTGGCCGCCTATGGCCCTGAGTCTCCGGGGTTGCGGAGGTTAATCAGTACAAGACTTTATATTCTCCTACTCACTCAGGGTCTTACATCCTCGGCACCAAACCTTTGTGCAGGAAAGTTTTCTGTGTCTTCCATCCACGGCTGTCAAAGCTCTTGTGAAGCATAAGTGAGTCAGCCCTAGCCAGTCCTGGCGCGGCAGGCCCAGAGCATTGGGGATAGTTACAAGGGGTAAGGGAGCAGCTTATGATTAGCTAATAGAGTTAACAAAACCTAAAACACACAATGCCTAAAATATCTACTAACAATATTTACAAACAAAATGCAGCATTTAGTAATAACTGATACTTACAAATACAAACCAACACATCACGACCGGCAAACGTAGAAGCTCTATTTGAAACACGTGAGCTGAGAGAGAGGCTTCGAGGTGATCAGGCTCGGTTACGGCATACACGGCATACACGGGATACACGGGACACGTTTTCTCCTCTCTCTGCCTGCACATGGCAGGGCAACCCCTAAAATACCCACTATGACATCACAGAAGTGTCATAGGGGACGGGGCCCAAAACCTGTGTGTGTTCGCCTCTGATTGGCACAAGCAATGTTTACACCAAATAGGGGAGCAGGTGCCAAAAGGTCTGGCTTCGCCCCCAAAAAGTGAGGTAATGCATATTGTTGTAGAATGCGTTCAACACTGAATGACAAAGGAAGAGGCCAGGGCAATACCGGTATGGCAAGTGATACAGGATGCAGTCAGGAACTCATCTTAACAAGCATGAGCCCCACGTTGCAGCTGGGGAAGCCAAGGCAAAATGACTGACCTAAGGTCGCTCTGAAGCTGTGGCAGAGCCAAGCGTGTCACCAAGGCTCTGAGCCCCAGCCCCCCGCCTTCACCACTAGACCAAATGCTTCTCTTTAAACAGGCCGGGCTAGGCTGGGGCATGAAATGTGCCATTTGCTTTCTCTCACTAGACGAAGCAGAGGATTGCATCTAGTGCTTTTCGAGCAGGACTCTTCGGCGCCTGCCCTTCCTCTCAAGTTCGCTGGGGTCTGGAGAGATGCCAGTGGAAGCATTCGGTTCTCGGGTTAGGAAAAGCTTGGCTTTTCCAGAGCATGTGACTCCATTGTCAGGTCTCTGTCGGGGGTTTCCAGTTAACCCCTTGTGTCCTACTGCTGCCTTGAGCCCTCAGGTCCCAGTGGTATCCCTCATCCAGCTTTACTGTTGGAGAATGAGAACCAAAGAGCGGCAGTCGGTCTAGAAATAAGCTTCTGCCCTTTCCCGGGGCCAGTTGACAGAGTAACACCCCCCCCACCCCCCGCCCCATCCTGCCCCATGCACAGGACGGCTCCAAACTTCAGCTACGCAATCATTAAAATTCTCTCTATGAACAAAACCCTCTGGCATCAGAGGAGCTGCTATTATTTGCGTAGTGGCAACTGAGAGACAGGGCCTCATGCAAAACACACTGCCAATGAGTTCTGCACAGCAAGATACTTATTTCAGAGGGTTTCATTAACACAGCAGAAAACAAAACACAATTTGCATGGACTGTGATAGGGTGCTGGATTGCATATCTGCATGCAAACCCCCAGAATACATTGTCATCACCCAGCTATCTGCTAGCAGTGCCAGAGATCTAAGAGGATGCCGAAGGCTCTGTGTGTGCCTTCCTGGATGCTTTTTTGTGTTAATTTCATTCTCGTGTGTCTGAAATTCAATAAAATATTTACAAGAAAAAGATTGTGCAAAGGAACCCCTCACCTCTGCCCCCTGGGGCCTGGTAGAAGCACTGATTTGCAATCCCTTTGTAATATTTCTGTACGTGGTAAGCTATTATTGGATGAAACGGATGCTGCAGAGGGCTGAGTCCAATCAGCAGTGGGAGAGAGCAGCATTGCTGGCAGAAATGAAGCATTAGGCAAGAAATGGGTTTTAGAGACAAAAATACCTCAGGTTTAGTTATACCATTAGCCACAAGACCCTCGGCATGATTACAGCTTTCTCTGCCCTCATTCTTTTGTGCTCAGACCTCACAGACCGTTTCATGTGGCAGGGCAAGATTCCCACAATGCATCAGGGCAGCACAGTTAAAGGGAAAAACTTTCCTAAATGCACTGGAGTTTGTTAAAGCAGGAAGGAATTTTTTTGCTCTTGAAATTTTGATTCCTCCACTTCCCTAGGGGAAAATCGTCTCCATTTGTCATGATTAATTCTTGAGGTGCATAGAAATTTTCACATTACAGCGAGACAATCGTAACCATGTCACGTCCATTGTCAGCCTGATTTTAAACATCCTCCTAACATGGCCCAGACTCAATTAATCTGCTTCAGTGTTTTCATGCTTACTCCTCTGCCAGAGGACTTGTTTTCTGGAAAATGGGATGGGCTTGGGCAAGATTTTCAAAAGCGACAGTAATTTGGGAAGCTTCAGTGTTTGGGGGCCCAAACTGTGGCTTGATGTTCAGAGTGTGGGTGGTCCGGCACTTTCTGCAAATTGGACAGATCTTGGCTGGAGTTTGTGAGATAAGATCGATCAGAAAAGCCGAGCTATCCCAACGTTAGTATGATAGTAACACCAACACTCTACTGGAGTATCATCTGTAGGTGGGCCCCCAAAATTCCAAGTGGGTTTTATCCAGCTGGCTGCAGCAGGGACTCCCACTGGCCAGGGCTAATCTGGAAGAGTTGGGTCATTACAAAGTTATTCAGTCTGGATTTGCAAACCTAAAGTGGCTTCCCAGAGTCTGATACAGATGCTGTTAGCACTGAATGCCCCGATGTGGCAACCTCGGTGGGCATTAAAGTGTCCACAAATAGGCCTTTTAAAGAGAAGAAGCCCTCTGGTTCATGACATGCATTTCCTTTCATCCCTTCCTTTACAATTCTGTCCTTGCACACCCGCCTCTGAACCTGCCTGACATTGAGTGGCTTTCAGGAGGGAAGCATTTCTTCCTCCTGCAACGTTACAAAGCCCAGTCTGGTCATTGGCCTGGTCATGTTTTGTGAAACTATTCCATGTGACAGCAATGCAGGGAGCACACCTGCCCGGTGGATGGTGATTTTCATACCTGCTGTGAGTAGGGGTAGATGATACAAGGTGAAATCCTAGCTCCATTTAAGTCAATGGCAAAGCTCCTATTGATTTCACTGGGGTCCAGTTTTATTCACAGCATCAGAAACACCAACGTGCTGTAGGATTTCACATATGGGCTACATGAAAAAATCCCCAAGCAACAAAATAGTTCCCCAACCCTCTCTTGGAATCCTATCTAGAACAATGCCTGGAGCTCTGCCTCCAACACCTCCCTGTTTAAAAACGAGCTTTACCAAGAATCTGCCTTAAAAGAGACCTGCAAAGGAAAAAAAAATGGTTTTGTTAAACAACAGAGGTTCTTTTTACATTAGAAATTCAGGTCTTGTCTGCCCTGAACCTATAGGGTGACAAAAGAAAATGTGGAATTATAGCATCACAAGAGACTGAAAATGGAGCAAGAGAGAGGGGAAGGCTGTTTAAAACTGTTGGAGAAAGTGATCTGCTGATGAAAAATGTTGTATATGAGCTAGGTACACGATGATGATTCCAATGTCCAATACGCTCTTGGGAGAAGGGACGTCTTTGTTAAAGATTCAGTGATCTTCCTGCTTTTATTAAGACAAAAGATTCGTCCCTAAGATCCTCTCCTTGACAGCACGTGTTAGAGCAAAAACAGGGACCCACATTCCTGTCTTCTTTGACATTCCTGATATTTTTAAGGCAAAAAAATAACCGATGCCCTGCGCGGTCTCGGAGCTATTCTTCCACAATTGAATCATGCTCCAACAAACATCAGTTAATGTAAAATAAGAATGCAGGACCCGCCTGCCATCATGTTCCTAGGGAGAATGGCTGAGAGGCCGACATCTCCCAGCGGGTGACACGTTGTCTATTGAACTATGTCAGAAGTGAGTTTAGTTTCGTAGCCATGTATTTTGGTGTGAGATCAGTGGTTGCTGCTCTTATTAGCTGCTGTTGTACCTGATTATTTCTGTGGGTATTATAGAGATTATCCTCTTCTGATAGGTTCACCCACCTTCTGGTTTCTGTTCTTGCAAAAATCCAGGTTGAGTTGACACTAGGTGGAAATTGAACATACTCTGTTATCTTTCCTCAATAGCCCCCGATTAAAGACATTTGACGGAACATGATTGTACATTTTCTCTGTATGCTAAAAGGGCCCAGGGAAATAAATTACACACAGAGCACGTCACAGACACTGGAAGGATCTGGCAGAGACAAGTGTAGCAATGCAAGCAAAGCCCCTGGGTTTTATCACCTCCACCCAGTAAACGCAGGGACATTTCACTGAGTAAAAGAGACGATTTATCCCATGTGAAGGAACACAAAGTGCGTCAGTCTCTGACTGCCTATCAGATGTACTGGGTATCTTTGCCCTGGCCACAGGCACCCTCACGCTGGAGGTCACAGCAAGGGACTGCGGCACTGGTACCCCTAGGAAGGAGCTGGGTTTTGTACATACCTGGGTATCTTTCCTTATTTCATGGCCAGCTCCTGTAGGCACGGCTGCTGCTGGTGCTGGGAATAAAGCAGTGTCTGGAAAAAGAAATTGGATCCCACCTGGACCAGCCTTTCCCAGTGCCTGGCCGATGAAGGGGTGGTACGAGCTGCCTGCCTCAGGTGTGGCTCCTGCCGTGCTCGGTGGGGAAGTTTCCAAGGTGAATGCCTACAGCAGGGGTGGTGTGAGGATGCCTCAGAGGACGTTTGTCTACGGCAGGGTTGGTCTTAAACACAAGGATCTGTAAAGCCACCATCTGATCTACCTACAAGTACCTCCTTTCCTGTAAGGCACACAGGAAACTCTGCCCTGATACGGGCTAGCCAGGACTGAGCAGTGGTCTCTGCCCAGCTGGCTAAGAACATAAGAACAGCCGTACCTGGTCAGACCAGAGGTCCATCTAGCCCAGTATCCTGTCCACCGACAGTGGCCAATGCCAGGTGCCCCAGAGGGAGTGAACCTAACAGACAATGATCAAGTGATCTCTCTCCTGCCATCTATCTCCATCCTCTGACAAACAGAGTCTAGGGACACCATTCCTTACCCATCCTGGCTAATAGCCATTTATGGACTTAACCATCCAGAAATTTAACCGGCTTTTAAACACTGTTATAGTCCAGCCTTCACAACCTCCTCAGGCAAGGAGTTCCACAAGTGACTGTGTACTGCTTGAAGAAGAACTTCCTTGATTTGTTTTAAATCTGCTGCCTATTAATTCATTTTGGTGACTCCTAGTTCTTGTAGTTATGGGAATAAGTAAATAATTTTCCTTATCCACTTTCTCCACATCACTCATGATTTATATACCTCTATCATATCCCCCCTTAGTCTCCTCTTCCCAAGCTGAAGAGTCCTAGCCTCTTTAATATTTCCTCATATGGGACCCTCTCCAAACCCCTAATCATTTTAGTTGCCCTTTTCTGAACCTTTTCTAGTGCCAGTAATTCTTTGTGAGGTGAAGAGAGCATATCTGTACACAGTATTGAGATGTGGGCGTACCATGGATTTATATAAGGGCATAATATATTCTCAGTCTTATTCTCTACCCCCTTTTTCATGATTCCTAACGTCCTGTTGATTTTTTGACCACTCTTGCACACTACGTGGACATCATAGAATCATAGAATATCAGGGCTGGAAGGGACCTCAGGAGGTATCTAGTTCAACCCCCTGTCCAAAGCAGGACTGATTCCCAACTAAATCATCCCAGCCAGGGCTTTGTCAAGACTGACCTTAAAAACCTCTAAGGAAGGAGATTCCACCACCTCCTCCTAGTAACTCATTCCAGTGCTTCACCACTTTCTGAGTTAAAAAGTTTTTCCTAATATCCAACCTAAACCTCCCCCACTGCAACTTGAGTCCATTACTCCTTGTTCTGTCATCTGCCACCACTGAGAACAGTCGAGAATCCATCCTCTTTTTGAAGACTCCCCCTCCTGCCTGTCCTTCCTGAACAGTTTATATCCATCCATTACAGTACTCCAGTCATGTGAGTTATCCCACCCAGTCTCTGTTATTCCAATCACATCATGCTTCCTTGACTGTGCCAGGACTTCCAGTTCTCCCTGCTTGTTTCCCATGCTTCTTGCATTTGTGTATAGGCACTTAAGATAATGCGCTGATTGTCCCGCTCTCTCGGTCTGAGACAGGAGTCTTCCCCTCTTGCACTCTCCTGCTTGTGCTTCCTCCTGGTATCCCATATCCCCACTTACCTCAGGGCTTTGGTCTCCTTCCCCCAGTGAACCTAGTTTAAATCCCTCCTCACTAGGTTAGCCAGCTTGCTTGCGAAGATGCTGTTCCCTCTCTTCGTTAGGTGGAGCCCATCTCTGCCTAGGACTCCTCCTTCTTGGAACGCCATCCCATGGGCGAAGAATCCAAAGCCTTCTCTCCGACACCACCTATGGAGCCATTTGTTGACTTCCACAATTCGACGATCTCTACCCAGGCCTTTTCCCTGCACAGGGAGGATGGACAAGAACCTTGCGCCTCAAACTCCTTTATCCTTCTTCCCAGAGCCAGGTAGTCTGCAGTGATCCGCTCAAGGTCATTCTTGTCAGTCTCATTGGTGCCCACATGGAGAAGCAGGAAGGGGTAGCGATCCAAGGGCTTGATGAGTCTCAGCAGTCTCTCCATCACATCGTGAATCCTAGCTCCTGCCAATCAGCAGACCTTTCGGTTTTCTCGGTCGGGGCGGCAGATAGATGACTCAGTCCCCCTGAGGAGGGAGTCCCCAACCACCACCACGCTCCTCCTTCTCTTGGGAGCGGTGGTCGTGGAACCCCCATTCCTAGGACAGTGCATCTCATGCCTTCCAATTGGTGGAGTCTCCTTCTGCTCCCTTCTTTCAGATGTACCATCTACTCCATTCTCCGCATTAGTTTCTGTGGAAAGAACATGAAAATGGTTGCTCATCTGTATCTCAATTGCTGGTACATGGACTCTTCTCTTTCTTCTTCTGGAGGTCACATGCTGCCAAATTTCTTCACCGTCCTCTCTCCCCTCTGGACAGCCTGCTCCGATTCTTCAGGACATTGTGCCCGTAGAAGCATATCCTGACGTCTGTCCAGGAAATCTACATTTTCTCATATGCAATGCAGGGTCAGTACATGTTGCTCCAGACCTCGAACCTTCTCTTCCAATATGGAGACAAGTTTGGACTTTGTACAGACAAAGTCACTTCTGTCCTGTGGAAGAAAGACAAACATGGCACAACCTGTGCAGGTTACAACAGCTGAGAATTATCCACGATGACTCCAAGATCTTTTTCCTGACTTCTTGTTGCTAAATTAGCTGTCATCATATTGTATGTTGGAGTTATTTTTGTATGTTATTTTATGTTGGGGTTATTTTTTCCAATGTACATTACTTTACATTTATCCACATTAATTTCATTTGCTATTTTGTTGCCCAATCACATAGTTTTGTGAGATCTTTTTGACGTTCTTCACAGTCTGCTTTGGTCTTAACTATCTTGAGCAGTTTAGTGTCATCTGCAAACTTTGCCACCTCACTGTTTATCCCTTTCTCCAGATCATTTATGAATAAATTGAATAGGATTGGTCCTAAGATTGACCCTTGGGGAACACCACTATTTACCCCTCTCCATTCTGAGAATTTACCATTAATTCCTACCCTTTGTTCCCTATCTTTTAACCAGTTCTCAATCCATGAAGGGATCTTCCCTTTTATCCCATGACAGCCACCCAGCTCTGAGGCAGCATAGAAGTAAGGGCGGCAATGCCATGAGTCGCGACCCCCCTAAAATAACCTTGCGACCCACCCCGCCCGCAACTCCCTTTTGGGTCAGAACCCCCAGTTTGAGAAATGCTGGTATCCCCCGCAAAATCTGTATAGTATAGGGTAAAAGCACACAAAACCAGATTTCATGGTAGGAGACCACATTCATGGTCCCTGGTGCATTTTTCATGGCCGTGAATTTGGTAGGGCCCTAGTTATAACGTAGTGTCGTATTACAGATCTCTGTGAGATCATTGCTTGTCAGGGTTACTTAAAACCCAGGGGTCTCTGTTAGGTTATTGTAGTGGAGAGACAAGGTGAGGGTGCAGTAACATCTTTTATTGCACCAGCTTCAGCTGATGAGAGAGAAAAGCTTGTGAGCTTACAACTAGGGCTCACCAAATGAAATGAACAGGCAGCAGGTTTAAAGCAAACAAAAGGAAGTGTTTCTTCACACAGTGCACAGTCAACCTGTGGAACTCTTTGCCAGAGGATGTCGTGAAGGCCAAGACTATAACAGGGTTCAAAAAAGAACTAGATAAGTTCATGGAAGATACGTCCATCAATGGCTATTAGCCAGGATGGGCAGGGATGGTGTCCCTAGCCTCTGTTTGCCAGAAGCTGGGAATGGGTGACAGGGGATGGATCACTTGCTGATTCCCTGTTCTTTTCATTCCCTCTGGGGCACCTGTCATTGGCCACTGTCTGTAGACAGGACACTGGGCTAGATGGACCTTTGCTTTGACCCAATCTGGCCTTTCTTATGTTCTTATTATGCAAAACTCTTCTTCAGACAGAGATGCTGTGAAGTTCTGGGGTTCTCTCTGAAACTTAGTGCCTTGGACTGGGTTAGTGTAAGGCCTGGATGTGTCTGAGGCAGGGCTGGCATGAGAACCTGGCCACATCTATTGTCATTGGGCCAGATTTGTGCAGGTCTTTAGGTGCCTAAGGATGCAGATAGGTACCATGGGGCTGTGGACTTAGGGGCTAGATTCATGAGGGGACGTAGGCGTGGGGAGGCTGAACATCGTAACGCCTAACTCAGGGGTCTCCAACGTGGTGCCTGTGGGCACCATGGCACCTGTGGGGATATCTAAATGCGCCCAGATCCTGGCCGGGTGGTTGAACATCCGCCAAAATGCTGCTGAAATTCGGTGGCATTTCGATGGTGACGCCTCTCGAAGATGCCACTTGCTGCCGACAAGCGACATCATTGAGAGGCATCGCAGCTGAATTTCGGCAGTATTTTGGCAGATGCTCAACCACTGTCACAGTCCTTTGTCTGGTGGGCGCCAGACAAAAAGGTTGGGGACCACTGACCTAACTTATAGGTGCCTGGAAAATCCCTGCAATCCACGAAGCCCGAGTTCAGCACCCTGGCTCCTACACAATGAAAGGGGAGAGACAGGTGCCTTAGAATGTGATTCACTAAAGCCAGTGCATTGGCAGCTCTTCAGAAAGTGCCAAGCCGAGGGATGTGTGTCAAGCCCTGCTCTTCCCCCTCTGGGTGAGCTTCTGGTTCTGGCCTTAAATTCTATGACTCTTGGAGGCTAAATCCTGGCTGTGGGGAGGCTCCTCTCTGCACCTGGGATTCTCAGCTGCAGCCCCTCTCCTGGGGCAAGCACCTGTGCTGGTGGGGCAAGATGCCAGGGGGAGGAGGAAGATGTCCTCCCTCTTAGCTTACAGCTCTGTGGTTCAAATCCCTTCTGCCCCTCTGTGGAGAGACGACTCCCACATGTGTACCTAGCCACTGGGCTAAAGTTATGAGGGAGTGCCTCCGCCTGTTTTTTGTGTATAGGGGCCCGATCCAGTAGGTGAGATCAGAGCCTGCCTACTGGATTGGGCCCTGCAGGGAGTTAGGTACAGGAATGCCCGTCTTCCCCTGGTTCATGGATTGCTCTGTGGCTTAGCATCCAGTTGCCTCGTGGGGGACTGCAGTGCACGTGCTCAGAGGCTATTTACAGCAAAAAATTAGACACTGAGTGAGTTCAGATGCTGGCAGTGCTTGAGGGCAGCTGAGCAGGGCCTTTGAGAATGCCAGTGGGGCCAGATTCTGGGCTTTAGGCACCTACAGTGGCAGTTAGGTACCTAAATACTTTTGTGAACCCAGCTGTAAGTGCCTAACTCCCATAGATCCCCATTGCCCTCAGTGGAAGTTAGGCACCTGGGAGCTTTTGAAAATCCTCCTGGGGGCTTATCAACATCATTAGGCACCTAAGTACCTTTAAAATCAGGCCCACAGCACCTGTCAAGTCAATGTATGTCTGTGAGAGTTTTGTCTCAGCTGGGTTAGCTTGAAATCCAAGTGTCTTATGAAGGTGACCTGTGGATGTGACCAATGCTGCATGTCTCCTAGCAAAGGTATGCGGAGTTGGTCACAGACCCCAGAGGTCTCTGTGAGGTATCTGCTTCAAAGGAAAGCAGTTTTTTTCAGGGGTAACATGAAGCCATGGGAGTAACTGAGAGGTTGCTGTCTCAGGCGGAGAGGTTGTGGCTCTCTGAAGTGTCTCAGGTCAATGCTGCCCGCAGGGGTGTTGTGAGGCTCTGGCTCTCTCTGTCCATTGATTCTCTCAAGCAGGATTGGTTTGATACCTGGTCTCTGTGGCATCCCAAGGCAGGTTTGGTCTCAGGTTTGTGCCTTAAGCAATGTTGCCATGACTTATCTGGGGAGCATGAGGAGGCAGAATCTACCTTTTTGTTTCCTCAGGCAGTGTTTATGTGAATTGCTGGGCGTCTTTGTGAACTCATTGTCCTAGGTGGGGTTGTTGAAGTGTCTTGGTGAGGTTGTATCTTAGGGCAAGGCTGGTGTGAGTATCCAAAGGTCTCAGTGAAATTTTTACCACAAGCAAGGTTGAGTTAAAGTCCTTGTATTATCTGCTGGATCATTACCTGAGGTGAAGTTCTCTGTGAGGTCTTACATGTCTGCAGGTGTAAGCAGAGTCAGGATGAGCTCTACTCTGACATCTGGTGGAAAAGAACTTAGGGGGCTGATCTTTTTTGCATAGTCACACCCACTCCGCCTAGCATGAGCCCACTGCAGCCCAAAATGGTCACTTTGACAGTTGTGGGATCCCCAATTTCTCGGTTATTGGGGTAGGAGGAATAAAGTACTGTTACCCTGATTATGTGAATGAAGGACTATGAGACTGTTTTATGACAGAGGGTCTCACCATCAACTAAGTAGTACTCACTAGACAAGGGACATGGGTTCCAAAACCCAGTGAATTGAGAGAGGTTGGGAGCAGGAATGTGTATATGAAGGTATAGCTCCCTTTTGAGGGTCTAATGCACCAATTGTATCTCCTTCCTCCCTCTCCCAGTGCTGTTGAATAGCAGTGCTAATTTTGATTCTACTAGGAGCCTAGTTACAGGCTGCTGAGCTGAATTCACTTGGGGCCAATGGTGCACCAGCACTGGGGCTCCCCTACAACAAGCTGAAACCACTGAAAGAGCTAAAATAACTGAGCAGAGATCAGTGAGTGCTGTGTTAACTAGCAGGGGAGCCTGAAGATATATAGCTAAGTGGCTGGCAGAGTGGAGCAGTTTGCAGGATGGGTGGAGTGGAGCGGAGCAGAGCTGAGCAGTTTGTGGGGACAGCTGGAGTGGGTCATGGGATGGCTGGTGGAGTGGAGCAGCTGGCGGAGCAGAGCAGCTCATGGGGCGGTTGGAGCAGCCCACAGAACAGTGAGTGGAGCAGAGTGGAGCAGTTTGAGGGGATGGCTGGAGCGGCTGATGGAGCAGAGCTGTTCTTGGTGAAGGCTGCAGCAGAACTCCATGGAGAGGCGGGGCAGTCGGCCTTGACCCACATAAGGTGCCCCTTAACACCCTGTGTGACTCCCCCATTTCCACCCAGGTTGTGGGTGTAATACTCTGCAGATAAACTTTTGAACTCTGGGGCGGCACTGACCAGGGACAGAGACTTTTGGGTTGTTGGGCTTTGGGGTGATTTGGACTTAAGATCCTGAGGGGAAAAGGACACTGCCAGACTTACTTGGGGGTGGGCCTTTTGCTCATGGTTTGTGTTATGAATCCTGTTTGTGGTGTTTCCCCAGCGTAATGCCACATTGTTTCCCTCCTTTATTAAAAGAATTTTGGCTACACTCAGACTCTGTACTTGCGAGAGAGGAAGTATTGCCTCCTAGAGGTGCCCAGGGGGGTGATATGTAATTGTCCCAGGTCACTGGGTGGGGGCTTGAGCCGGTTATGCATTGTGTTATTGAAACGAACCCCTGGATCTTGAACCTGGCCCTTGTTGCTGCCAACTCAGAGGGGCAGAAGGGTTGCACAAGGTTGGTGTGAATGTATGAGGGGGTCTCTGCGAACCTGTACTTTTCAATATCTTTATTGGTGATCTGGAAGAATATATAATATCATTGCAGGTGAAGTTTGCAGATGACACAACATTTGGTGCAGTGGTAAATGATGGGGTTAGGTTAGTTACACAGAACAATCTGGATCACTTGCTAAGGTTGGTTCAGTTGAACATGCATTTTAATACTGCCAAATACAAGTCAGACACCCAGGAAAAAAAGAAAATATGTCACCTTTACAAGATGGGAGATTGTATCTTGAATGCAGTGACTCTGAAAAGGACAAGAGGTAAGGGTGGAAACAAATTGAACAGAAGCTCCCAGTGCAATGCTAGGGCTAAGAGAGCAAATGTGACTAATGGATGTATACATTGAGGAGTAATGAGGAGGGAGGTTGTCTTACCTCTCTATACAGCATGGGTGAGACCATTACCACAACAGTGTGTCAAGCTCTGCTGTTCATACTTCAGAAAGGGTGTTGACAAACTGAGTAGGTTTCAGAAAAAAGCTACAAGATATATTTGGGGTCTGGAAAACCTGCCTTATGGTGAAAAATGTAGGAAACTCGAACTGTTTATCTTATCAAAGAGAAGGTTGTGAGGTGATTTGATCACATTCTGTAAGTACCTATATGGAGAGAAGATTTCTGGCCCTGGAGAGCTCTTTAATTTAGCAGACAAAAGCAGAACAAGATTAAAAGGCTAGAAATTAAAGTTAGACAAATTCAGACTAGAAATAAGGCCTCTATTTTTGACAGGGAGGTAATTAGCCCTTGAAACAACTTACCTAGGATGTGACTGAAATCTTTACCTCGAGAATGGATGTCTTTCAAAACAAAAACCACTTCAGTTCAATCACTACATATGGGCATGATGCAGGAATCTCTGTGTTATACAGCAGGTCAGACTAGAAGCCTACAACAGGATATTCCCGAGGCCCAGGGTGCTGGTGGGTTTGATGCTTGCAGGAGATCTGTGTGAAATGGCTTCCTTGGACAGAGTTGGTGCAAGGCTAGAGCGGGAGATGACTGCCTCAGGCAGGCTTAATGTGTGGCCCTAGGAGTCTTTGTGAAGTCACCGCATCAAACAGAGTTCACGTGAGTCTCTAGGGTTATGTCTGTAACTCTGCCTGCAGTGACACAAGATGTAAGTACCAAGCTCAGGGCAGACTGTTAAGATCAAAGCACAAACCCCAAATTGGCTGTAAGTTCTATATTCAGATTTCACCAACCAATTGCCAAGTGTGAACTCCTCGGCTTAAAAAAAGGAGTCACAGACAGACCCCTGGGGTACCCCAATCTGTCTCGCCACCCAGGTGAACCTACCTTTGTGATAGGTGGTCCCGTACCCCATGAATCATCAGGTTCCTCCCAGTCCCAAAGGACCAGTCACTTACCCAGGTCAATTGCACCTCGGCTCTCGCACCAAAGACAACGCTTGTAGCCAATCCTACATAACGGTTTATTAACTAGAAAAAGGAAACGAGTAATTTTCAATGTTAAAGCGGGTGAATACAGATACACAAATGAGTTATAAACTTAAGTTTCAAAAGGTAATAGAACCCGCTATAATTGGCAAGCTCTATATGTCCTTTGGGGTGAACCCAGACAGCAGCTGGGGCTCCCTTGCCAATGGCTAGAAACACTTGGCCTCCCAAAGTCATAGGGCTTATCTACACTTGAAACACTGCAGCTGGTTCTCCCATTGGCATAGTTAATCCATCTCCCTCAGAGGCGGTAATTGGGTTGATGGAAGAATTCTCCTGCCAACCTAGTGCTGAGTACATTGGGGGTTGGGTTGGCTTATTGACATCACTCGGTGGTATGTATTTCTCACACCCAGAGCGACGTCGTTGGGTTGACTTAACTTCTGAGTGTATTCTAGCCCCAGAAGCATAGAGATAATCAGTTCATTCTTGTAAGGGGTTTTAGTCTCTTCTTTCCATATGCTTTTGGCCACAAAGCTCAGCTGATGGGAGAAGTTATTTACATGACTCATCTTCATGGGGAAGAGGTAGAACAACAACAAAAATCTTTTGTCTTTCTGTTGATGGAAATTCCTGATGGAAATAGTCCATCTGGGATCAGTGGACTTTTCCTTTTAGAAAGGGATCAGTCTCTCCCCTTCTGATCTGGGCCAAGTGGTCTCTTCCACCTTTTTCTACCCCGCAAACTGAAAGTTCTGTGCCTCGAATCCCATGGACCCATCCACCCTCTCTTAGTTGCCTAACAACCCTGACTCATTCGCTGCCCCCTACTTTTGAATGTTCAAATTTCACAATTGCCACTATCTCTGGGAGGTCAAGTAAACTGGCCTTTCCCCTCTGATAGTCACAAACCCAATGGTCACTGGCCGAGTCAAGCAAACAGACCTGCCCCGCTGTCAAAAATGTGAATTTATATGGACCTGTCTCAAAAAGATTGAATTTGCTCTCACTGGCTTTCTGACTCTTTATTCCACTGACCTCTGTGGTGATATAAAAGAAGAGTGAGAGTTTCTCAAATGCATTTACAAAGAAACCGTTGCCCCCAAAATACTCTCGCTGTTTCATTTACTAAATAAGCAGAATGAAGGCTCTCTGCAGAACCCCTTCCCCAGTGGGATTGTTGCACTTGGCATATTTTGCTGAATACCAGTGCCTGTGGCCAGCGCAGAAAAAACATTTTGAGTGCTCAGCTGTGTGAAGAACTACCACTGTGCAGCTATGAGTCAGTCAAGAATTAATGGCCTGGCAACTCTTGCAGCTGAAAGTGATCTGGCAAGATTGGTCAATTTCAATAACATTAGTGATTCATTTACTGCAAAAAAAGGCAGAAAAGCACAGCTATAAGTTGAAAATCTTAAAATAAATTGTACAGAGGCTCCTTTATTCTTCTAGTTTCTTCACTGTAGTCTTTATTACCACAGACTGGCAGTATTCTTGTTGATTATATTTAGCTTGTACTTCAGTCTTTTATTCATCATCTCTTTGCTTGTATTCATCAGTCAAATTAATTTTTTTCTGGTGCTAGTGATACTTTATTTACACAGATGTTACAGATGTTTTGGAGGCCCCCTGAGATTAGGGCCCTGGTATAATCAGTTATATGGCAGAACTGTGCCTTTGCTGTTATAGCTTGTTTCTCTTTGGGGTGGGGGTGGAATAAGCTGTACCGGTAGGGTGTGGGCTCTGGGAGGGAGTTTGGGTGTGAGAGGGGACTCTGGGCTGGGGCAGGAGATTGGGGTGAGAAAGGGGGTGCAGGCTCCGGCTGGGGGTGTGGGTTCTGGGGTGGGGCCAGGGATGAAGAGTTTGGGGTACAGAAGGAGGCTCAGGGCTGGGGCAGGGGGTTAGGGTAGGTGGGAGGGTGAGGGCTCCTACTGGGGGTGTGGGCTTTGGGGTGGGGCTGGGGATGAGGGATTTGGAGTGCAGAAGGGGGCTTCAGGCTGGGGCAGGGGTTTGGGGTGTGGAAGGAGGTGCGGGCTCTAGGTGGGAGTATGGGCTCTGGGGTGGCACCAAGGATGAGGGGTTTGGGGTGCAGAAGGGGGCCTGGGCTGGGGCAGCAGGTTAGGGTTGGGGGGCGAGGGCTCTGACTGGGGGGGTTGGCTCTGGGTGTGGGGCCAGGACCAGTAAAATGCTCCCAGCATAGGCATGGCCATAGGAACTGTGCCTCAGCAGAGCAGGGTCTTAGGCGCAGACCCTCATTGGTTTCAAGGGATCTTGGGCCCTATTGCCTAACAAATTAGCTGTTAGCCCAGTAACGAGCTCTGTGGAGCATGGTTGAGCAGATGTAATTCCATTCAGTAGAGGGCAGTGGCGCTCACTTACCCACTAGCTCATACCCTTGGTGTCTCAAACTCCTTTTCTTTCCAGCTAGTTATGTGCAGCTGCCATTCACTGGGGGAACGGGGAAGTTAATATTTGCTCATTGGATGCTGGATTCATGAAATTCCTCATCTCCCGAAAGCTTAAGCCCAGTCTGAGTCAGCACAGAACACTGCTTACGAGTGAGGAATGATTCCTTTCTCTGTAGCCTCTCCTGCTGCAATAGGGAGCAATTCCACACCAAGGCAGGCTCTCTCCTTAGCCATCCTCCACATATTGCTAATCTGGCCAGCAGGCTCCCTCATCCCTCTTTGACTCCTGCTTTCCCCTGACAGTCACTGTGTCTCCCTCCCCCATCGCTCTAGTCCTCCCTCCCCTCCCTCAACCATTGCTTTGCCTCATATTCATTTCCCAACGATCTATATCTGTGCCTAGTGGAAAAAAAAATAGTTTCAAATTTGCACATCAAAAGGAGGCCATGCCTGCTATCGGAAAAATTAATAAGAATTAAGAACCTTTCAAAAGCTGCGCAGTCCGATCTTTGAAATGGAACCAATTAAAAATATTCTTGACTGAGAAATGCTCCTATGTGCTTTGGGTCCAGGCTGAATAGACCTTTTCACTGATGAAAGAATCTATTTTCCCCCTATTCAATCAGGGAAACTTCAAAATACCATTTTCTTAGGAGGGTGCAGATGAAGATTTCTGCCAGGGAAGACCCCTCTTATGAGCTTCAGAGAATTGTCTGATAGGAAAATAATACAAGATAATCTTAAGTACTGGAATGTGACAAATTAGAAAAACACTTTGTTTATGTGCAACAAAAAACCAAAAGAAAATCCTTCATGATACAGCTTCAAGCAGAAAAATGTGTCAATCTCTTAAAACGGGCTTTGTTAAAACATAAAAATGCGTGTTCTGGAATCTGATGCCACAGAATGTATTTTTGAACATGTTTTTATTAGCTTTGTGTATATTATTTATTTACTTGTTTTGTCCTTTTAGAAAACTGAGCTGGTTATTAAAACTGCATTTCATGAGCTCTCAGTGTTCCCATATCAAGAGAAACACATACAATGGCAGCACAAATAATGGAGTCTGAAGTAAAAATAAAAGAGTGAGAGAGAGATGGAAGAAAATGTAGGTTAGTGAATGGAGCCAGGGAGCGTACCTCAAGGTTCCTGCTCTGCCACTGACTCACTGTGGAACCTTGGGTAAGTCCCTTAAACTCACCCAGTGCCCCAGTTTCCTCATCTGTACAATGGATCTAATCATACAGTACTTACCAGACCTAATTAACAGGAGGGCTGTGAGACTTTATTAATTAATGTTCCTGAAATGTGTTGAGATCTTTGATTGATAGGCGTTAACTAAATGCTATTTCTATGAATTTGTATAGCATTGCAAATGTGCAGGGCACTCTGCAAAGTGGATGATCCCTCATGCAAAGTGTTTGCAATCTAAGGCCCCAGTCTGGCAAACACATAGGTACATGATTGGTGTCCGTCCATTGATGGGACTGCTCACGTGCGTAAAGTTACTCTTAAGCATGTTTGCAGGATCAGGGCCTAAGGTAACTCAGTTCCCATCTGCCTCCTAAGTGCTGCCCATGCCTCATCTCTCTTTTATCAGAACTAGCCAGTGTCTAAAGGGTAGTGAAATATTTCTAATGGTCAGAGGATCAATCCAGAGAAGCATCCAAAACATATTTGAGGGTATCTCTACTTACCCCAATGCCTCTGGCCGGGAAATCTGATGAGAAGAGACTTTCTAATGTGAGGCCCTGTGGCCCCTCACTCTGGCTGGCTGGGATACCCCAGGAGGATCTTTGTTGTTCTTGTTACTTTGCAGCTAAAACAAAGAAATGGAGAAGCAGCATGAAAATAACACTGGAAAAAAAATAACCAGATGGTCTCTGATCTCCGCTGAGGTTCAGTCCAGCTCTGGGTGACAATGCAGGGCAGCATTTCCTCAATGTGAGTCCGGTCTAGTGCAGACGCATTAGCTATGGAGTCCTGGACAAATTACAAACTGGTGATTACCTTTGGCTCATCTCACCTCTCCTGGGAGTTTTGATAGATACGGTATTCATCATCTCCTGTCCTCAGCTGTTCTGCAGGGTTATTGTGCAGCTCTGTGTGTGACACTAGGTGATCTGCTAGTAGTCCTGGGGACTGGGTTTCAGAACTCCTGGGTTCTATTCCCACCTCTGTTGCTGATCCGTTGTCTGTTTTCAACTACCTGAAATGGGGTTCCAAAGAGGATGGAGCTAGACAGTTCCCAGTGGTAGCAGATGACAGAACAAGGAGTAATGGTCTCAAGTTGGAGTGGGGGAGGTCTAGGTTGGATATTAGGAAACACTTTTTCACTAGGAGGGTGGTGAAGCACTGGAATGGGTTACCTAGGGAGGTGGTGGAATCTCCTTCCTTAGAGGTTTTTAAGGTCAGGCTTGACAAAGCCCTGGCTGGGATGATTTAGTTGGGTATTGTTCCTGCTTTGAGCAGGGGGTTGGACTAGATGATCTCCTGAGGTCCCTTCCAGCCCTGATATTCTATGACCTTGCACAAGTTACTCAATTCCTCTGTACTCCCAACTGCCGAGCTCTAGCCTGAGACTTGTATCTTACTTGTAGTGAGGCTAAATTAGTCCGTGGTTGTACAGTGCTTTGACATCCACACACAGACGGCATCAAAATTATTATTTTATTATAAATAGTCTGTAAAACTTGTTAGAATCCTTGGAGATGAAAGGCAATATATAAATGTAGGTTATTGCCTATAATACGATGACTACGCTGGAAATGAATGACAGTATCACATGATATGGATAGCAAACCTTTTGAATTAAATATTCCCAAAGGGCTCACAACAGAAAGGGAAACATTTGCTCTGCAATTGTGATGCAATAATTTCTTAACATTACCCGAAATACCTGGTGGAGAAATGGGGCTGCAGATTAATAACATAACCTTCAGGCTGGTGGAGGTGTGCGAATGCTAAACTGCAGTCCTTTCCCACTGCATGCAGAGCACTCATCCTCGACTGGAGCCTGCCAGATATTCATTCCAATCACACAGAAAAGTTCAGAAATGTCATGTTTCCTCCAAGAATATCACCTTTTTGCTAAGCAGAAACTGTATCTAAGTTTCATCTCTGCGAGCACAATTAGACTCAGATCTGGGCTGGGTGACAGGTTCCAAACCCCCTTCCATTTGCAGCAGTGCAAATAGATCACAAAATGCAGCAAGGTTTTTAACTAGGGCTGGCGAATGATCACAGTTCACTCATGCAATTAACTCAAAAATTTAATCGCAATTAAAACAATGAATCTTGATTAATCGCTGTTTTAATCGCGCTGTTAAACAATAGAATACCAATTGAAATATAGTAGATATTTTTGGATGTTTTTCTACATTTTCAAATATTTTAATTTCAGTTGCAACATATACAAAGTAGTATACAAAGAAGAGAGTGCTTACTTTATAGTGTTATTTTTTATTACAAATATTTGCACTGTAAAAATGGCAAACAAAAAAATAGTATTTTTCAGTTTACTTCCTACAAGTACTGTAGTGCTTTTCTCTTTATGGTGAAAGTGCAACATACAAATGTAGAATTTTTTGTTACGTAACTGCACTCAAAAATAAAACAATGTAAAACTGTAGAGCCCACAAGTCCACTCAGTCCTACTTCTCGTTCAGCCAATCACTAAGACGAACAAGTTTGTTTACATTTACGGGAGATAAAGCTGCCCCCTTCTTATTTACAATGTCACCTGAAAGTGAGAACAGGCATTCGCATGGCACTTTTGTAGCATGCATTGCAAGCTATTTACATGCCAGATATGCTAAACATTCGTATGTCCCGTCATACTTTGACCACCATTCCAGGGGACATGCTTCCATGCGGATGATGCTCATTAAAAAATTAATGCATTAATTAAATTTGTGGCTGAACTCCTTGGGGAAGAATTGTATGTCTCCTACTCTGTTTCACCCATGTTCTGCCCTATATTTCAGGTTATAGCATTCTTGGATGATGACCCAGCAAATGTTGTTCATTTTAAGAACATTTTCACTGCAGATTTGACAAAACACAGAGAAAGTACCAATGTGAGATGTCTAATGATAGCTACAGCACTCTATCCAAGATTTAAGAATCTGAAGTGCCTTCAAAAATCTGAGAGAGATGAGGTTTGGACCATGCTTTCAGAAGTTTTAAAAGAGCAATACCCTGATGTGAAAACTACAGAACCTGAACCACCAAAAAAGAAAATCAACCTTCTGCTAGTGGCATCTGACTCAGATGATGAAAATGAACATGGGTCAGTCCGCACTGCTTTGGATGGTTATCAAGCAGAACTCATTATCACCATGGACGCATGTCCTCTGGGATGATAGTTGAAGCATGAAGGGACATATGAATCTTTGGTGCAGCTGGCACATAAATATATTGCAATACCAACTACAACAATTCATGCGAATGCCTGTTATCACTTTCAGGTGATATTGTAAACCAGAAGCCAGCAGCATTATCTCCTGCAAATGTAAACAAACATGTTTGTCTGAATGATTGGCTGAACAAGAAGTAGGACTGAGTGGACTTGTAGGCGCTACTGTTTTACATTGTTTTATTTTGGAATGCAGTTATTTTGTGTACATAATTCTACATTTGTAAGCTCAACTTTCATGATAGAGATTGCACTATGGTACTTGTATTAGGTGAATTGAAAAATACTAGTACTTTTGATTTTTATAGTGAAATATTTATAATAAAAATAAATATGAAGTAAGCACAGTACACTTTGTATTCTCTGTTGTAATTGAAATTTGTATATTTGAAAATGTAGAAAATATCCAAAACATTTTAAATAAATGGTATTCTATTTTTAACAGTGTGATTAATTGTGTGATTCACTTTTTTAATTGTGTGATTAATCATGATTACTTTTTTTAATCGCTTGACAGCCTTAGCTTTAACAATGCTGCAATGAGGCGGAGTGGCCTCCCTCTGGACTTGAGGGGGAGGGACCACTACCCTCTCCATGGTGGGAGGACCCAAACCCACTTTGCCTCCCTCACCAGAAATACGGGGTGGGCAGGAACTATAAAGGGAGGGCCCAGCAACTCAGTTGAGGCTGCACCAGGGGTGGAGGTGGATGTCTCTTCTAGGGAACCGAATCCTCTGCAGGACCTGGATCAGCAGCCAAGCAGACCAGTTCCTTACTGAGCAAAGAGACAGAAGACCCTGAGGAGAAACTTATATGGCCGCCTCCCGACTGTGAGGTGGCGAGACAGAATCCCAGCTTGATGGAGCAATGCCAACTAAGTGGGGTAGGAAGTGCCCAGGAGAACCAGACTTCAGTCAGGTTGTGCTGCCAGGAAGCGAGACAGTGGATTTTGGTTTCCCCACTGGCCCAGTGGTGGGACCACCTGCCCCTAACAGGACTCTGGGCTGGGACCTGGTGGAGCAGGGTGGGCTCAGGTCCCCCTATCCCGTTTGCTGCTATCCCATATCTGGGAATTGGCAACACACTCACCCCAGACCTGAAGGCATGTGCCTTGATTGTTGGTTGCCCCAGATTGGCAGAGCCTGAGTACGAGTTGGTTACTTGATGCAGTGAGGTGGAGTGGCCTCCGTCCCCACTTGAGTGCGGGATCATTACAGATGCATTTTCATCCAGCCCGTCTTCTTGGCTGTTTGAAATTTCTTTTGTTCTGGGAGATTCACATCTCCCTGCAGCCATGTAAGGCATCCCATCTCAGTGTCACTTTAAGACAAGTCAGTGAAATTCAATTAAATGCAAAAGCCTAGAAGAGTCTGACAGAGATTCAAGTGCTTTTCAATTTTCGACTTTTCAATTTTTGAAATTCTCCAGAACCCTGATGTCTTGGGGTCATTTAACAGCTGCCAACTGAGAAAGAACCAGAGAGGTTTTCTTCTGGGGCCCTGAACTCTCGCCTACAAAAAGAATCTCTCCAGGAGGCTGCATTTTGGGAAAGAGGAAATTGTTTGGTTGACTAATTAAGTTTGATTGGATCCTTGTCACATATTTTGATCTTGTTACACCTGATACTGAAAGAACAAAAGTGAATTTCTGCACTGCAGGTTGTTTCTTTTAATGTTGCTGCACACCCAGGCTTTTTGCCACGTAACGATAAAGATCATTCTGCACTTAGAATAACTGACAACTCCTCCATAGTCAAGAATATAATGAAAGTTACCATAATTCACTGAGTTTTTAGATTGCAATGCACAGTAATTCAACACTCTGTTCCTCTAAATCTGTTGATAAGATGCCACGTAGCTGTTGTCTTTATTGTTCAGATCTTGCACATCATCCTCTAAAGTGGGTAAAGTTTGTGGTCCCTTGCACCAGTCCAGGCCTTAAACCCATCCTGGGAAATCTGCCTCTGTGTTTACGTATAGTAGGTGCTAGCCTGGGAAAACTGTAGCGCCTTTTTCAAGTTGTGTTTCTGGAGAGATTAGAGTACATGCTAAGTTGACCTATCCAGGAAGGGAGAACTTGTTTTTATAAAATATCACAGCGATATGGTGAGAGCATTTAGGATGTGTTTCAGATGATCTATTGCAATATCAATATACTGTATGTAACAGCTACAATAACAATCCCTTTAACAATCCCTGCAGGCATTGTATTGTACATTGCTCCAATCTTAATTGCTTTAGCTCACCAAAGATGCAATTTCAGTGTAAGGAGGATGTATTCATAGGGAAGAAAATGTTTCTAAAGTCTTTTGTGCCATGGGAACACGACAGCCAGTGGCCCAATCCAGCTCCCTTTAAAATAAATGTAAGAAGTGAGATTAGGTCCTTGGTGCATAACACTGATATCAGAAAACAAGAAATTTCAGGAACAGAAAGGTGCCACCTAGTCCAACATGTTAAGGGGGTTAAGGAGAATAAACAGGAATTCTGCCAGGAACAAGACTTCCTGGGGAGACGCTCTATCCATTAATGAATGAATGGGTGTTGAAATTCACAATGATTCAGAAAAATAGATGAAATCTGGAATTCCTTTTTCAAATCCGTCAAGCGTAAGAAAGATAGAGGAAAGAAGTTAGAGTGCGTAGGAATTAAGGAAGGCTCTATAAAAACAGTGATTTGTAAAGAGCAGATAAAGGAATATTTGAGAAATTTGAATTTGCAGGAATCCACCATTTGGGACAGGATTTCGTGGTATTAAAGGAGTTAGTTAGCAATCAGAATTGTATTTATGTATCTGTGATGAACGAGGAATGTTCTTAATGTTTTCTTGAATACTGTGTTGGTGCCTCAGTGTCCCCTAGGCAGTTCTTAAGTATCTGGCAGAGAAAAGGGCCAGTGTACCTAAATGCCTGGCACTCTGTCTCCTAGCAACTGATGGCCTGGGCCCCTTCTCTGCAAAGGTGCCAACTGAAGGTGTTGGAGACAAAGAGATCAGGTGACCTCCTGGACTGGGAAAGGAGCTGAGCAGAGAAGGAGGGGCTGGAGGGGGTTGTTAGTCTGGAGCTGGCTGGGGACGAGGAGTGAAGTGCAGATGTGGGGTCTGGCTCACTGCCCCCCAGAATGAACCAAGCCGAGGGGTCTGGTTCGCTGTGTCTACAAGCTCTGTTTTAGACCCTATTCCTGTCATCTAATAAACCTCTGTTTTACTGGCTGGCTGAAAGTCACATCTGACTGCAAAGTGGGGGTGCAGGACCCTCTGGCTTCCCCAGGACCCAGCTGGGGCGGGCTCACTGTGGGAAGTGCACGGAGGGGCAGAGGATGCTGAATGCTCCAAGGAGAGACCCAGGAGGTGAAGCCGTGTGAGCTTCTTGCCCTGAAAACAGTCTGCTCCAAGGGAGAGGAGGCTCCCAAAAGTCCTGCCTGGCTTTGTGGGGAGCAGTTCCAGAGCATCGCCCAGGGACTCCGTGACAGTATTAAGCACAGCTGGGACTGGGAGACTGGAGGTAAACTAAGGTACAATTGATTTGCCAAGTAGGAAAGAGCAGTGGTCATGCCAGGTACTACTGGCCCATAAGTCTAACTTTCATCCCTACTAATCCAATGGAACCGCTATAGACATTCTCAAGGATAACAGAAACGTGAGTAATGAGCACTGACTACAAGAGGGACCACTCATGAATAAAGATAGTCATGTAGATAGTTGTTTGCAGGTTTACCACTTCCTCAGATGTATGTCTTATCAATTTGACCCTGTGCTTTAGCTGCTACTCCAAGCCCAGGAGCCGCTGAAACCCTGAGCTGTGCTATGGAACTGTCCTGTTAATAGCTGGATTTTAATTAAATGAGAGACTGGAACCTACTTTGCCTTCTTGTAGTTTTGCCGTCAAAATAAGCTGTGTTTAACCCTTGATTCTTGGCTGGGAAGGAGGGGATAACAACACATCTGTGATGTTTCATGATTTAAACTAGCAAACCCACTTCTTTCAAACAAAGCACCACCATTACAATTCTTGGACAATGACAGGCAACGTGAGACAGGAGACTAAGGGCCTGATCCAGGACAGTGTTCCTATTCAGGACAGCCCTGGAGCACATGTCGGAATGCCATTCATGCTTAAGTGTTTTCCTGAGTTAGGACCAAAGAGAGACGGCAGCAGCTTTGCCAAGAGCTGGGAGTATTCCTGAGCCCGCGCGGAAGTTCAGCAGAAGAAACCTGTGCCATTGCTGACATAGCCCCAGGCCCGCCAAGCACGGCTCTGAGAAGCGAGGTAACACCCAGCCACCTTCAGTGCCCCAGTGCAGCTGCCTGTATAGCCATGCAGGGAACTTGATTTTACATCTTACTTCTCAACCACTCAGTAGGTCCTTGTCAAACCCCTCTCTGACTTCACACAAATGTAACATGCAGCTATCGGGTCCCTTTCATCTCAGCAGAACCCTTAGGGGGTTCCACCCCCTCAGCCACTGGGAAATGAAGCCATGTGAATTCTAGTGCACAGTTGCTAGGGAGTCCCTGAGGATGCCTTAGCTACAGAATCTAGTCTTGAATGGACCCTAAAATTTTGACAACTTTGTGCCTAGAAAAGCGAGTTTAGTCCATTTTAATGGGTTGTAAAAGCACCCTTTGAGCCGTATGCACTTTGATTCATAGCAGCTGAGGCTCGCTGGACACCCACTGTACCAGTATAGCCATGTCAGTTAGAGGTGACTTTTACCAGTATAGTGATACCAGGGGTACCCCTAAGATGGACACAGTTCTAGAGGTACAAATGTGATTTGCACCAATGTAGCTTATTCCCCTTCCTGTACAGGAATAGCTACAGCAATGGGAGCACATTTATACTGGTATGGCTGCATTTGCATGAGGAGGGGTTGTACTCATTTGACTATCCTGGGATAGTGAAAGAAGTTCCATTTCTGTGAGTGGTCTAAGCGCTACGGCAGCCGGCTTTACAGATGGTAGAAGTTACTGCTTATCATTAGAGCTATGATTTAGTCACAGAGAAATCCATGACTTCCAGTGACCTCCGTGACTTCAGCCTGTGGTGGTCAGGACCTGTAGGGTCCTCCGCTGCCTGTGGGAGAAGGGAGCTGCAGGGTACCTCTGCCACTTCTGGCGGCCCCTGGAGCTCCAAGCTGCCGTGGGTGGAGGAGTACCCTGAGCTCCTGGCCACCAGTGGGGGAACTCCCAGAGCTTCCTTATGCCACAGGTAGTGGAACCCCTGAGCTCCTGTCCACCATCGGTGGTGGTGGCCCCTGGAGCAGCAGGTGTGGGGGCAGCCCCTGGCCGCCATGAGCATTGATGAACCCCCAGAACTGCAGGCAGCAGGGGTACCCCACAGCCCCTAGCTGCTGCAGGTGGCTCCTAGCCCCTGTGCAGCTGCCTAGCGTCAGGCAGTGTTGGGATCCGCAGATTCCTGTTTTGTCAGGGATGTTTTTGGTAAAAGTCACAGACAGTTCACGGCTTCCGTGAATTTTTCTTGTTTGCCTGTTATCTGTCCATGACCTTTACTAAAAATATCCATGACAAAATCTTAGCCTACTTATCACCCTGATATCTGATTGGATTCAGTGCAAATCACCTGTAGTGAACTAGAGAGAAAACACCCTGGTGCTTTACCAGTGGTTCTCAGCCAGGGGTACCCTGGGGGTACACAGAGATCTTCCCGGGGGTACCTCCACTCATCTACATATTTGCCTAGTTTTACAACAGGCTACAAAAAAAGCATTAGTGAAGTCAGTACAAAAATAATTCATACAGACAATGACTTGTTTATATTGCTCTACTGAAATGTAAGTACAATATTTATTTCCAATCAACTTATTTTATAATTATATGGTAAAAATGAGAAAGCAAGACATTTTTCAGCAATAGTGTGCTGGGACACTTCTGTGTTTTTATGTCTGATTTCGTAAACAAGTAGTTTTTAAGTGAGGTGAAACTTAGAGGTATGCTAGACAAATCAGACCCTTGAGAGGGGTACAGTGGTCTGGAAAGGCTGAGAGGCATTTACCTCACCTGTTTAGTACAACAAATTATGAGGCATCGTTCAAAGCCCCTGCGTTTGTGTCCGACCTGGCTGTGTGTCTGAGCCCTAGTGAATCAAGATCTCCCTGGCCCCAGTGCAGCTCACTGAGACACAGCTTTACTTCAAAGGTAAAAAGAAAAGGGCTTGGAAGAGAAATACTTCCGTGTGAAGCTGCTCACAATTACTTAACTGCCTGCAACGACCTCTCCCTTCTCCCAAGACACAGCTTTTTTAGGGCGAGTTTGCTGCAACTCCTCCTATCTCAGATTTCCTTTGTGGGTACCTTTCTCTGTGGGAAATCTCGTCACTTCTCAGCTGGCAGTTCCTGAGCAGCCCCAGAGGTACCAGGATTCTGGAGATTTAATTAAGGAAACATCAGCAGAAAAGCACAGAGACTCAGGGAAATTATTCCCTGGTAAATTAGGAACATTACTATGGTTTGCTAACTCATGGCAAATGTTGAGAGGCCCTGGAGCACCCAAAGGAAAAAAATAGTGGCTTCTCAGAACCCACTGGTGGACCCCGATGATCATCTCCGAAGTGCCTCTTGCCAGCTGTTCAGTGGTGGGGAGGAGTTGCTGGGTGGGAGGGGGAGGAGCGGGGGATCAGGAAGAGGTGGACAGAAAGCGGAGCATGCTTGGGGAAGGGGGTGGGGCGGGAAGAGGTGAGGTGGGGAGCAGAGTGGAGGGGTAGGAAGAGACAGGGCTGGGGTGGGGCCTTGGGGGGAAGAGGTGGAGTGAGGGCAGGTCCCGGGGCAGTGCGGGGGTCAAGCATCCCCAGGGAAATGAGAAAGTCAGCACCTGTGTTCAGCCCACTCATGAGGAAGGTTTTTCATGATGTTTTCACACTCCCGTAGCTTGCACCCCCTTTGGTCACTCTTGTGGTGCTGGCAGACCAAGTGCCAAGGCCCCGAGACCTCCCAGAATACTGAGAGGCATAGCTGGAAACCAGCCTGACTCATGTGTGTTTGTATTGTTAAAACAGGTATTGGATGTATTAAAAAGTGGTGAGTGTTTAGAGTCTGAAATGCTTCTCAGTTGTGCTGCCTGCATTAGTCTCACTTACACTCACTGTATCCCCTGTGATAAGTTAATATTTAAGTATTTTCTCTGTAACTATATAAGTGTTTGCTCTAAAACTGTAAACCCCCACCGTCAGGAGAGAAGCATTACCAAGTGTGAAGTACTAGTTTACCATAAAAGGTGTAATCTCCTCGCCAACAAAATGCCACCCGTCAGGAGAGAAGCATTACCAAGTGTGAAGTACTAGTTTACCATAAAAGGTGTAATCTCCTCGCCAACAAAATGCCACCCGTCAGGAGAGAAGCATTACCAAGTGTGAAACACTGGTTTACCACAAGAGATGTTGTCTCCTAGACACCAGACGAACCATTGTGAAACATCAGCGGACAAAAGACTTGGTTGATTGCTCCCTACACACCCATGAACAGGAGAAATGCACAAGCACAAGTCCTATCAGTTTGAACTCTAGGGGAAGGGAATAAAAACTCTTGTCAAAAAGAAATTGTTCTCTCAATGATGCTTAGACTCTGAGGGGCAAGGCTTACTAAGCATAAGCAAAAGATCCCCAGTGCTTGGTCTGGGTTAGACCAAAAGGACATCGAGAGCTTGCTTCTTATAGAAGTTTCTATTACCTTTTGGAATCTAAGACTGTAACTCATTTGTGTGTGTATGTTTACCTGCTTTAACCTTGTAAATAACTCTCATTTCTTTTTTTTAGCCTATAAATCTTTGCTTAATTTATTATAGGATTGGCTACAAGCATTGTCTTTGGTGTGAGAGCCGAGGTGCAATTGACCTGGGTAAGTGACTGGTCCTTTGAGACTGGGAGGAACCTGATGATTCATGGGGTATGGGACCAGCTATCATACGGGCAGGCTCACGTAGGTGGCAAAACAGATTGGAGTACCCAAGGAGACTGTCTGTAACTCCATGTTAAGGCTGTTGTAGAGTCTGAGGAGTTTACACTCAATACTTGCTTGGTGAAATCTAAGTACAGAACTCACAACCAGTTTGGGTTTGTGTCCTGCTTCTAGATAGTCTGCCCTGAAGTTGGTACTTGTGCCCCATCGCCACTGCAGACAGCTTGACAACTCATCAGCTGTGCTCTTATTTGAGACCTCAGTCCCATCCAGCCACTGGGGCAGTATAGGGAGTATGCACAGTAATCCAGTGACCTCCCCAGGCATGGGGAGAAGGTTCTGGCAGGACTAAGAGACAGAAGACAAAAGGCCAGGCTGCAAGAACATGATGAATTCCTTGGCACCTTGGTAAAATATTAAATTCCATGGCTGCCACTGATGGGAGCCTCTGTGGCCTGATGTCAGGAGTGGAGCAGTTCACACCGCTTATTGTTTCAGGCTCTTTGCAGACTCAGGCAGGCTGAAGCAGTTACACTCAGGGTATATCTACACTACAGACAACAGTGGCACGACTAGGGTAGCGTAGACACTTCATACAGCAGTGGTCTAGGTTTTTCCATTTCTGTAGTTAATCTACCCCGTCAAGAGGCAGTAGCTAGGTTGACAGAAAAATGTTTCCCTTAGCCTAGTGGTCTCTATGCTGGGGCCTATGTCAGCCTGACTGTGTCTCTCAGGGGTGTGATTCTTTCACACCCCCGAGTGACATGGTTTTGTAGTCCCAAGTTTTATGTGTAGACCAGGCCTCAATTCACATTTTAAAGATTAACTCCACAAACAGAAAGGCTTGAAGTACCATTTCCTCAGATGAAAGCTGAGACTCTAGAGCACAATTTTGCTGCAAGGGGTGAATTTCTTGCCAATTTCCATGGGCACTGAATCGCGTACAACACAGGCCTGCTGTCTTCCATTAGGATCCCATTATCGGTACATGTGCTACATATGGTGAGATTATTTTAAGAGCATCTTGGGGCAAAGGCTGACAATTTAGTTCTCAAGTCACAGCTTGAAAAATATTTTCCTTTCATATAAATGTTACAACCTTAATAATGTAGATATTTTTTACGGGATTTAAATTCTGATTAGAAGAGCTTTAATTTAATTACCCATGTCTGCAAATTTCTTATTTAGAAATAATTCACTGATGATTCATGATTCTGTTAATATTAGAAAGGTGGCCAGCTGCTGAAATGTGGACATTTAATCTGCTGATTTGTTTTTAATTTGTACTAGAAACAGTGGATGTTTAGAGAGGTATTAACCTTTCCTTTCTACGGCATACATTTGTGGCATGATGGATCTGTGCAGAGTTGGAGGAGGGGAAAGAAAGGCTGAGGCACTCAAGTGAAAATAGATTTGTAAACATATAATTTTCTTCCAGAAAAGCACGCATATTGATCGTTTGGTTTTCATGTACAAGTGATTCATAGAGCGAAACAACTTTATTTGTCAAAGGGCCATGTAGGCTGTTCGTCAGGATATCACTAACTGCAGCAATTATTTTTTCCCTATTTGCGCTGTCTAGTTTTAAGCAACAGGGTTTCACACCTTCATTGGGATATATAATAATATAATCAATTGTTCATTTTTTTTTATCTACAGTAGAACCTCAGAGTTATGAACACCAGAGTTAGGAACTGACTGGTCAACTACACACCTCATTTGGAACTGGAAGTACACAACCAGGCAGCAGCGGAGACCAAAAAAAAAAAAAGAAGCACAAATCCAGTACAGTACTGTGTTAAACGGAAATTACTAAAAAGATAAAAGGAAATTAAAAAAAAAGATTTGACAAAGTAAGGAAACTGTTTCTGTGCTAGTTTCAGTTAAATTAAGATGGTTAAAAGCAGCATTTTTCTTCTGCACAGTAAAGTTTCCAAGATGTATTAAGTCAATGTTCAGTTGTAAACTTTTGAAAGAACAGCTGTAACGGTTTTTTGTTCAGAGTTATGAACAACCTCCATTCCCATGAGGTTCGTAACTCTGAGGTTCTACTGTACAGCCTTTCATCCAAAGGTAAAAATCAGTCAACAAAAACTTTATTACTTTATTACTAGAGCTGGGTGACAAAAGATTTATTTAACATAAGAACAGCCATATTGGGTCATACCAAAGGTCCATCTAGCCCACTATCCTGTCTTCTGACAATCTCCAATCCCAGATGCCCCAGAGGGAATGAACAGAACAGGTAATCATCAAGTGATCCATCCCTGTCATCCATTTCCAGCTTCTGGCAAACAGAGGATAGGGACACCTTCTCTGCCCATCCTGGCTAATAGCCATTGATGGACCTATCATCTATGAATTTGTCTAGTTCTTTTTTGAACCCTGTTATAGTCTTGGCCTTCACAACATCCTCTGGCAAAGAGTTCCACAGACTGACTGTACGTTGCGTGAAGAAATACTTCCTTTTGTTTGTTTTAAACCTGCTGCCTATTAATTTCATTTGGTGACCCCTAATTCTTGTGCTATAAGGAGAAAATAACACTTCCTTGTTTACATTCTCCACACCTGTGATGATTTTATAGACCTCAATTATATCCCCCCTTAGTCGCCTCTTTTCCCAGCTGAAAAGGCCCAGTCTTGTTAATATTTCCCCATGTGGGAGCTGTTCCTTACCCCTAATAATTTTTGTTGCCCTTTTCTATACCTTTTCCAATTCCAATATATCTTTTTTGAGATGGGGCAACCACATCTGCACATAGTATTCAAGACACAGGTGTATCATGGATTTATATAGAGGCAATATGATATTTTTGGTCTTATTAACTATCCCTTTCTTAATGATTCCCAACATTCGGTTTGCTTTTTTGACTGCCGTTGCACACTGAGTGGATGTTTTCAGAGAACTATACACAATGACTCCAAGATCTTTCCTGAGTGGTAACAGCTAATTTAGACCTCATCATTTTGTATGTATAGCTGGGATTATGTTTTCCACTGTGCATTACTTTGCACTTATCAACATTGAATTTCATCTCTCATTTTGTTGCCCAGTCACCCAGTTTTGTGAGATTCCTTTGTAGCTCTTCGCAGTCTGCTTTGGACTTAATTATCTTGAGTAATTTTGTATCATCTGCTAATTTTGTCACCTCACTGTTTACCCCTTTTTCCAGATCATTTAAGAATATATTGAAAAGGACTAGGCTCAGTACAGATCCCTGGGGGACACCACTACTTACCTCTCTCCATTCTGAAAACTGACCATTTATTCCTACCCTTTGTTTCCTATCTTGTAACCAGTTATTGATCCATGGGAGAACGTTCCTTCTTATCCCATGACAGCTTACTTTGCTTAAGAGCCTTTGGTGAGAGACCTTGTCAAAGGCTTTCTAATAGTTTAGTGAGGCATGATTTCCCTTTACAAAAACCATACTCACTCTTCCCCAACAAATTATGTTCATCTATGTGTCTGATAATTCTGTTCTTTACTATAGTTTCAACCAGTTTGTCCCGTACTGAAGTTAGGCTTACCAGCCTGTAATTGCCAGGATCACCTCTGGAGCCTTTTAAAAAAATTGGCATCACATTAGCTATCCTCCAGTCATCTGGTATAGAAGCTGATTTAAATGATAGGTTACATGCTACAGTTAGTAGTTCTGCAATTTCACAGTTGAGTTCCTTCAGAATTCTTGGGTGATACCGTTTGGTCCTGGTGACTTGTTACTGTTTAGTTTATCAATTTGTTCCAAAACCTCATCTAATGACCTCAGTTTGGGACAGTTCTTCAGATTTGTCGCCTAAAAAGAATGGCTCAGGTTTGGGAATCCCCCTCACATCCTCAGCTGTGAAGACTGATGCAAAAGACCATGGAAAATGTTGACTATTCATCAAAAATTGAAAATTTAAATATTTCTGCTCCAACTGGTAACATTTGGATTTGGAAGTGCTGTCCCAGTGCCTTGTGGAAGCTATAGATGGGGACCTCCTGCTTCCATTCTCCTCTATGAGCTAGGCTCCATGGCTGCACTACACCAGATGACGGGAGTCAGTGCACCATGGGCACTGTTTGGCTGTCGTGCATCCTAGGAGAGGAAGTTGGCTGGAAAGCTCAGCCTGTAGACAATAGAGACATGAGGCAACTGAACTCCCATGAGTCACCATGGCAGCATATCTACCCCAAAATATTTTGATTTTTCAGCCAAAAACACTTTAGTTTTTGTTTGTTTTTTTTTTAATGAAAAATTAGAATATTCTTGGGAAACAGATACTTTTTGCAAAAGATTTCACTTTGTGGAAAACCCAGTTTTCTGTCAAAACTCAGTTCTGAGGGAACATTTTCACCCAGCCCTACTTATTACATACTTAGGGCCTGATCCAGCACACACCCATGGGAGTAATTCTACTCGCAGGCATTGTCCCTCTGAAGTGAAAGGGGCTACTCTCATAATCCCTGGTACTCCCAGATGTTAAATAGTCCCTATGTACATGTGGGAATCACTTCATCACTGAAATACAGTCACGTCGTGGGTGGAGAGTAGCAGCTTTTGAAGTGTACAACAGTGATCTACAGTGAGGACAAGAAGTGCAGAAGAATATTGTATCCACCTGAAACCTTGAGGGAGGTGCAGGGAAACCCGGTGCAATGACCCAAGCTGGAGTTTGACCAGGATGCTCTTGTTCTGGCAGAAAGTACCACAAGAACTAGAACAGAAGAAATGCAATGGCAGGAGTGCCAGGTAGCTCCCCACATCACGGGTGAGGGAGAATGTTAGACCCAACAGAATATGCCCATAAGGCAGCAGCTGTACCATCCTTGCCAACTCCCCGTAGCACAACCCCCCTAGCGCCAGGCCTACAGGAAAAGCAAAAGACAGCTAAACATAGGCAAGGTGACTCGGGCTCGTTGGTCCTTGAGGCTATCCAGACCGCCGCTGATGGCCACATCCCCAGAGAACTGACACACGCCCACCCAGTCACTGACAATGGCAAGCACCAGGCACAGCAGACCCAGCCTCCAGCGAGCAGATTCACCCCAGCAGCTAGACAGGCTTCTTCAGAAGGAGCTGTTTGGGGAATGAAAAGTGCCTGGTGGCTTCAAAAGCCAGCCATGGTCAGAGGCAGCCATTGCTGTCACATGTCCAACCCTCTGACCTCCATTCGATAGCTGTGTTAGTTTATGGGTATGGATGTGGGCTATTATGACACTGTATTTGCATTTGATTTGTAAAATAGAAATAGAAGGCGTGTGGGTGGGGGAGGGGGTGGAGTGGTGGTGCGGGACCTGTAGCAGCAGGCTTTGGAGCTGGTGGAGACTGCCCCCTGCCATGTTACTGGAGCCAGTAAAACAAGACCAGATTCTTTCCAGTGCTTCTGTGTGTCACACACCCATTACCCCACTGCCTGTGTTTCTGTTCAAGTACAATGGTGAGGTGCGTGGTATACTGGTAAGTACAGACAGACACATGCAGAAAAGCCAGGCTCACTTTCTCATTGAATTTCTCTTATTTATGGCCTTGCATTTCGTTTCCACAGTAACACTCTATTAAGATTTTACCACTTCTTTTTAATTTGAGCCCCATTAGATTCATTTATCCATTGATATTTATGTGGCTCTTTTCAAGTCCTACCTGCTGTTTGTTCTCTTGATCTTCCCTCCTCTCTGCTTAGAGCTGGCGTTACTTTTCAATCTGCCTTTCCCTTGCTGGATAGCTTTTGCCGGGGTTGGCTTCTGGGCGATCTCAGCTCGGTTATTCTTGGGAGGGCCCAATGTCCCTGATTGCTCCTTTTTCTCTCAAATCCCTGTGGCCGCATCTCTCCCCACATCCTCTCTCACATTGTTCTCCATTGAGTGTCCTCCTCACCCCATCCAAAGAACACAAGGACCTTGAGCAACTAGACATCACTGCCAGAGCAGGCCAGCAGGAAGCGCTGCACCTATTGAATTGTCCGAGATTGCACCTAATCATGTCTAAAGGCCCCTCCCCAGCCTGAGGGGACCCAGGCATCCAAAGAGTGTGGAGGACAGCAAATGATCGAACAGGGATCTGAGTGAGGGTTCCAGGGTCAAAAGTAGGGAGCCAGAGGGGGACACCGAGCAGAGAACCTGGGCAGTGCCCACTGCTCCGCAAAGGGGTCCAGGGAGCGGTGGACTCTGAGGAACTCTGCCCAACTACATGAGCTAAGATAGGAGCAGAAACACACCCCACAGGCACATAGCACCTCTCCATCCAGCTTTCTCCTCCTGGTAAGTGCCCGGCCGCCCTGGCCAGTGCAGGAGGAGGACAACGAGGTCAGGCGAGGTTGGGGGTTATGGCTGCGGGATGCTGGAGGTGCTGCAGTGTGATAAGCAGAGTGCTCTGCCTGAGACGAGGACCAGCAGGCACCCTAAGGTCAGGCAGCAGCAATAGCCCCCGGGCATTATGGGAGGCTGGAGAGCTGGGTCAGAATTTTGCCTCCGTTTTCATTTTGGGTCCCTGTTACTGTCTCCCAAACTCTCTGATTTCTGTTTCCAGCAGTTCTTGGGGCCCTCGCTGACTCCTGCTTGTTCTGATGGGATAATCTCCCCCTGTCATGTAACAATTAGTTTAACAGGGCATGGCCCAGTGGTACCTGAGCTCTGCCCTGCACGACAACGGCTTTTAATCCATTTGGCTATTTCAGAGCAAGGGCTGATAAATGAATCAGCAGTTTCCTCCCTGCCCCCAACCCGTATAACTCAGTCACAGGAGTGAAGCTAACCAAGACAGCTCCCAGTCACCGGCCTCTGCGCATAGCTCCATGTATCTCCTAGGGGGAGCAGTGAGCAAAGCACTGAGTGTGGCTAACCTCACGCTGTGTGTACAGAGGCCCCAGTGAACAAAATGTAGTAAGTGGCTCAGTTGCATTTTGCACATAGTGAAACATCACGGCCGTTATCAATTGGCTCTGACATCACTGGGCCCTGAAGATGGGCTGACAAGTAACCTGATCCAGTGTGAGGGGAGCTGAAGTACTCCTCCTCACCCGTGTGTTGCCCTCTTGGACAATTTTATCATGAGTCTTGCAATATTTGGTGGTGTTCTTAAAGCCCCAGCTCCTGGATTCCTGTGATTATGAGACTTTCAGCTGTTTAAAAACAAATCGCAAGTTTCTAGTGCTGGTGGCTGCAGAGAAAATCTGGAAAACATGACCTTGGCATAACTTCACAAACCAGAACAAAAGTAAAAATATCCCCAAGGGATTTTTAAGCCAATCTCATGAATTTTGGGGGCCTGATTCATGAATTTTGAATGCTTAGCGTTAGCTGTATTGCCACCCATTAATATCAAATTCCACAGGGGATAAATGGTCCTGAACTGGGATGTAGGCAGTGGGTATCGCTGAACATCAATGTTAAAAAAGTAATGAATCAGACGCCCAGAAAATCATGGGATTATTCTTTGAAAGACGAAATAAAGTTTTTTAGCTGCCTTCTGATTTTTGGCCTCTCTCTGTCCTGCCCACATATGCATGTGCAGCCAGCAGTGGTGGGAAATGTGACCATGGCCACTGTACTCTGACATCAATTAGCTTTGTGCCCCCTATCCTCCACATCAACTGTGTCCACCCAGCCCCATAGCAACCCTGCCCCACATCTGCCCCTTGCCCCTCAGCTCCTTCTGCTCCTCCTGAAGCTGGGGGGCTCTTTACACCCTGCCAGGGCAGCACCAAGAGGCTCTACTCTCCCCTTTCCCAGGCCTTGTGTTGCAGGGCAGAAGGGGAGGGGGAGTAGGGGCAGGACTTCAGGGCTCTTTCTTCTCCTGTGAGCCCTCCCACACTCTGCAGACCCAGCTCTAGTCCCACAGATCTGGACGAGAGAGAAGAGAGCTCTGCCTGCTTCCTGCAGCTACTCTGATTGGCTGTTCTTCTGCAGGAGGCAGGGAAGGAAGGAAGGCAGCCAGTCAGAGAGGGTTTTTCTGTGGGTAGTCCAAAAGCTGCATGTAGGCGGGAACTTCTGTTCTGGGGTCAATGACCGACTGGTTCCTGCAGATGCCAAAATTGCTGAGTTCAGTGCATTGGTGGGAGTTGGTGACACTGTGTGCTCGTCCTTTGTACTGGGGGGAGAGGAGGGGATTTCCCTTCAAAAGTGAGAATGAAGCTCACATTACTTAAGGGTGCATTGAGAGCGAGTTGTACCTTGCACATGTGTGTGCATGCACCAGAAGTGGCATTCCCACACTTGCGTTCATGCCACACACTAATTTCACTGTGTTGGTTAAGGGTTTGATTTCCTTCTGAAACAGTTATACCAGTACAATACCTACTGTGGATGCAGTTCTAGCTGCAGTTTTGATCCAGCTTATTTCCCTTCCCTTTACGCTGCTATAACTATGTCCACATTAGTGGAGGGGGTTGTGCCTCCGTAACTATATGTGTTTCAACGGTGCAGCTTCTATGTAGACAAGTCCTAAGAGGTACCTATGTGGATGCCCAGCACAAAGGGATAATTTCAGCCTCCTTGAGCAGAAATTGGGGTTGGTTAGATGGTCACAGGAAATGAACCCAATAAAGTTGTGGGCGCTGCCCAGAGGGAATATTTTAGAATGTTGGGTAACACGCCATTCTGCTTTCAAATTCCAGTGGTTTGTGTAGAACTAATTACAAGGAACTGTAATTTCTGGTTGGTTAATATTCGTGACTAAGTGGCTGGCTGTCATGGTGCTATGAACACGTTCATCATCATCATCATCATCATCATCACAATAATGATAAATAATTGATTTTTTTTGGTTGTCCATCAGTGTTCGCAGGAAGAGAAAATGATTGTTTTGATAAAACAGAAACTTTCTCCCTTGAAACACAAAATTTTCAGGGACATCCCACGTCTGGCCCCAATTTGTAGTTACCCTGTGGCCCCACATTGCCATTGCAATGTCATGATTCTCTGCTCAGCAAGTTTTCCTGGCTATGGGCTGCATGTCTTGGTGCATGGTGCCATCAGATCTCATGCTCGCAACCACCCGACAAGCCAGTGGAATAAGGGGCACTTTCCGGGCTTCCTGTGCTGGGCGAAGGTCCCTGACAGCTGTGCTGCTGCCCGGAGCCAAGGAAAGGGTGGCCAAGCAATCACTCAGCGTCTCGCTGGACTGCTTCTTAGGGCAAGTCCACACCACCGCACTATATCGGGGCAGGTGCAGCTATGCTGCTGTAGCACATCTGATGAAGACGTGCTATGCCGAAGGGAGAGTGCTCTCCCGTTGGGATAATTGCTCCACCTCTGCGGGAGGCGGAAGCTACGAGAGAGTCTCCACAACACAGTGTGGTGTGGACAGTACTTAGGTTGATGTAACTTATGTCGCTCAGTGAGGGGTGTCTTTTTCACACCCCTGAGCGACATAAGGTACGTTGAGTTATGCGGTAGTGTAGGCAAACCCTTAGTCACCTGCGTCCCTGAGCAGTGGAACATGTAGCTGACCATGCTGGAGCTGGGCTTGCTGGGCTTCTCCAGGGGCTCAGCCAGGTGGAGGCACATTTCCAGCCCTGCTTTGGGAAGCCCATCCCCAGTTGCAAGGTTGTGGTGCGCACATTTTTTATTTATTATTTTATTGCACAATTTTTTTTCTTGAACATCACAAATTGCTTCAATGTTTTGCTCTTGCCAAACCTGTGACTTCCATGGTTGAAGATAAACAGCTACAGCGAAGTACCAGTCTCTAAAGTAACAAAGAGTTTGCATAATTTTCACCGCAGCATCTGTCAGCATTGGGTACACAGAATCATTGTTTAGTTTCATGGTAGTAAGCTCCAGGCTATTTGCATGCTGTCATAAGTAGATAGGTAAGGTAAGGGTTAATTTTCTTTTACTGTAAAGGGTTTACAAAGGGAACCAAACACCTGACCAGAGGACCAATCAGGAAACAGGATTTTCAAAAGGAAGGGTGGGAACCTCTGGAGGTTTTTGGCTTTTTTCTGGGTCTTTTTGTTTTCCTCGGCTGTGAGTAAACAAGTTTTTCTTCTAACTCCATCTTCTTTCAAAGTTTCTCCTAAACATCTGTGAGTACAAAAGGAAACAAAGTAATTCGGCTGTGATGAGCTTTGATTTGTATTTACATGTGTGTGGTGTACTGTGCTGGACTGATTTAAATGGGGCTATCTTTTAAATCAGACTGTTTATTCATATTTTCTATAAGCAAGAGCCTGTATTGATCTCTTAATGCAGTATTATTGTTTTGTATTTTCTTTCTTTTTATATAAAGTTTTCTTTTTAAACCTTGTGGAAGTTTCTTTTCCTAGTGAGGCAGAGGGGAGAGGAATCTCTGTGCCCAGAGCTCTGTTATATCGGTGACAGGCTAGAGGGGGGAGGGAAAAGCCCAAACTCTGTGTCTCACCTTCCTATTGTCCCAGGGCGGGAAAAGGCTACAGGACAAAGGGAGGGGGAATCTCTTGTGTGAGCTGACTAGGTGAATGCATAGCCTCGGGGAAGCTAGATTGCCTCTCCGGTTGTATTCAAGGAGTGAAGTATAGCATCGCACCGGCTAACCCAGGAAAGGGGGGGAAGCTGGGGGATGAGATAGGGAGACCCAGGGGTCTGGGTCTTGGGGGGTTTCTCCAGGGAAAGTCTGGGGGGACCAGAGCGAGGCAGGCGCTATATTCCTGTCTCGTGGCAGCGAGATAGATCCAAGCTGGGTATAAGCTTGGGGAAGGTTCACAGTAAACACTCAGATGCTGAACTCTAAGTCCAGATTTGAGACAGACGTTTATTACACATGCTTGTGTGTATCTATTTCATAAAAAAGAGTGTTCAGGAAAATATTGATGTCCCTCATTGTATCCTTCATTTCAAGGTATGTGTCCCTCATTGTCCCTCATTTCAAAGGGCGGGGTTGCGAGGTATGATGGCCTCTTTTCCCCCTGGCCTGCAGCTCTCTTGTGTAACACTGTGCTTGTAAACTGGAAATCTGTCTCTTTGGACAAGCCCGACACGCAAGAGTTACACACCGTCGAGGGTCTCTCATCACACGCGCCCGCCTCTGCTTTATGGGACTTTCTAAAAGCATTTTGCTAAAAACATGCCTCTGTCCATCGCTGAGGAGCCCTGGCGTCACATGCTGTTCTGAGTGGGGATGACGGTGCCATGACTCACACTAAGCATCTTGCCTCCTGCACGGAATCCACGCCTGAGAGAATGCTGCAGTGAGTCAGCGGGGATCTTATGGCTAACAAGAGGATCAGCGGCACAATGAAATGGTCTCTTAACTGGCACGTCCTGCTTCTTCTCCACAGACCAGAAAGAAGGGGGCTGCGCAGCCAGAAAAGAAGCCTTTGCCTTTGAAAGGAGTAAAGTGGCTGGCAGCCTCTGTACATTCACTCTGGCAGAAATTCCTGTGCCAAGCAGGTCCTGGCTCTGTGACTAACCCTAGCCACAAGGAAGGGATTTGTTTAGAGTTAAAAAGTGAGTACTTGGAAAGGAGAAATCAAAATCAGAGCTGAAAGTCCTGTTTGGCCCCTGGGATGCCAGGCAGGACCCCTGCAGTGTGCTCTCAGTGTTTCGTCCTGTGCAGCTTTCAATGACTCTAGTGGTGTGGGTCCTACCACAGCCCTGAGGGGCCCATCAGGTTTTCCTAATAGTCAGTCTATATTCTCCTTTGTATCATTCCATCCCTTGACTCCTGTATTTAACCTCTTGGAACAAGCCAGAGGTAGAGATAGGAATGCCTTCAGAGATGACACGCATGACACACTGCCCCAGGGGAGTTCCTGTGGGGTTCCTCAGCTAGATGAAGAAACTTGGCCCAGCACTGTAGCTGGACATGTGTGTTACACACTCACCAGGGAGGAAGGATGGCCCAGTGGTTAGGACAGAAGCCTGGGACTTGGGACACCTGCGGTCAGTTCCTGCTCTACCATTGACTCATTGTGGCTTGGTGGCTAGAGCACTGGGCTAGGACTGAGGAGACCTAGCTTCTACTGTGGCCACTGGCTGGCTGGGTGACTTTGGGCAATTCACTTCACGGTGCCATGCCTCAGTTTCCCCATCTATAAAATGAGGATAATGAGATTGTCCTGCTTTGCAAAGTGCTTTGACATCTCTTGATGGCTAGATTCTACTTAGATCCCATCTGTGTAATGGGGATAAAAGGCCTGCCCTACCTTACATGGGAGTTGTGGTGATAAATACACTAAAGACTGCAACAAGTTCAGATAATACAGTAATAGAAGGAAGATAAATACCCTGGAGAGTTCAACTGGGCAGATTTGGTCTTTGTGGCATCACACAACTTAATATGGTTGGGGAGAAGAGCCGCCAAGCAGCGGAAGGTCCTCACAGACCCATGAAGCCATGTGTGCATAATGGGGAATAGGTGGTGGATGGGGAAGAATAGGTCTTACTTGTTTCATAGAGCTGCGTGTGTGTCTGTGTGTTGTGTGGTGGGGGACGAAAGTGCATGCTCCAGAAAGATGTGGAGGTGGTGTTTTAATGCTCTTGCCTATTTTGTGTGTTGATGGAAGGGAGTGATGGGGGCTTTGGGAAAAGCCTTGATTGTTTCAGAGCTGGGTGCATGTGTGGGGCAGGAGTGTGATATGTGGCCATTAGAGAGGCATAGGTCTTCATGGCTTTGCACCACTGTGTGTCTGCATGGCCAGGGAGTGAGGTACAGCCACTGGGGGACATGTTAGCTTTCACTGTTTCAGAACTTTGTGTCAGAGTGTTTGGCAGGGGAGCGATATACAGTCATCAAGAAGACATTGGTCTTTATGGGTTCATAGCTGCTGTTGAGAGGTGAGCTGGGGTTGTGGAGGAGAACAAGGGAATGACATATGAGCCATAGGGGAAAAGCAGCTCACTGCAATTCTGTGTCGTTGTGTCTGTGCAGTAAGAGATCAATCTGCAGTTGAGGTTAAAGGAGATGGTTCTCGCTTGAGTTCTGACAATAGGCTTTGCAGAGTCTCAGTCCTGCAATTCGAAAAGAAAGTGGTTTTTAAGTGGAAATGGTAGAATGATCAATAATAATGCAGAAAAGTTCAATAAATATTTCTGTTCTGTATGTGGAAAAAAGGCAGCTGATTTCCATGATCTGATGATGATTAAATACTTTCCGTTCCAACAATAACTGAGGCCAGGTCCACACTACAGACCTATATCAGTATAACTATGTCACTTAGGGTGAAATCCACAGCTCCGAGTGACATAGTTATACTGACCTAATCCCCCCACATGTGGACAGCGCTGTGTTAACAGGAGCGCTTCTCCCATTGACAGAGCTACCACCTCTCGGGAACTCTGCTGTTGGTGTAGGACCATCTTCACTAAAGTGCAGCTGTACTGAGGCAGATGTCGAACAACAGCTATTAAAGTTAAACATTTTTAAACCAGCAAGTCCTGATAATTTGCATCCAAGAGTTCTAAAAGAGGTGGCTAAGGAGTGTTCTGAAGCAATATTGTTGATTTTCAGTAAGTCTCAAAACACTGGGGAAATTCCAAAAGACTGGAAGAAAGCTAATGTTGTGCCAATATTTAAAAGGGTAAACATGACTGTGAGGCTGGCAAACCAGGTGCCAGTTCTTGCCAAGGCTTCAGGTTTCAGCTGAGCACTGAAAAATTAATTGCTGGAAACTAGTCTGTTACTTTGTGTGTTAGGCTGGTTAAGATGGGTATTGGAGTTCTAACTATGTGTTTAAAGTTTAAATTTTACCAAATGCTTGGAAGTTTCTGCATGCATTAATCTCACTGATAATATCTTTATCACATACTGTAAGGTAACTTTCAAGTTTTGCTTTATAACTGTAAGAAATGTTTGCTCTAAAAATGTGAACCTGTCATGAGGCCTCATCTCCTGCTTATCAAGAAGGCTATCAAAACTAAAATGGGCCATCATGGGAGATCACAACACAAAGACTTTGTCAATTGCCCTGTGATAGGGTCTGCTCCCCGCTTAGCCCTGAAAGAACTGAATTAGGTCAGGTGGGCCCAATGAACTGACTAGCCTGTAAAAGGGAGTGGGGGGAGCTTTAGGCTTGAGGCAGCTAATTAGAGAGAAGCTCACCTGTGAGGGACAGGTGGTGTCTTCTACAAAAAGGCTGGAAATTGGAAGCAAAGGGGGCTGCTGGGAAAAGCTGCAGTTACTTTTAGGGAAGAGGGTTTGGAGCCTGCAGAGACATGGAGCCTGCAGCTACTCCCTGGGAGAAGGGAATGAGGAGGGCCAGGAGGTATGGAAGCAGCTCAGGGAAAGGCAGCATGGTGCAGGGAACAGACCTTGGCTGCTGAGCCAGAACCCGGAGTAGAGAGTGGACCTAGGTTCCCCTGCCAGCTACAGTGGGAATGGCATTGGGAGGCAGTGAAGTGGAAGACTACCTGAAACTGCTGGAGAGCAGGAATCTTGAGATATGCATCTTGGAATGGGAAACTATGCCAGTGACTTGGCTGGAGGACTAATTCACAAGGAGGATGCTGGAGCTCCTGGAGCGAGAGAGGGGTTATAAAGGAGAGACAAATGGGGCATCAGAGAAACAAGTGGGGCAACTGTCTGTCTGTCCAAGCTAATTCCCAGAACTGCCAGGAGGAGGTGCCATCTGGCAGTGAGTACAGCAACCTGTCACACTTGGTGGAGAATGCGGGCAGGATGGTCGCCTTTGATAAAAGGGGTCTGTTATGAACTGGGCCTGACAAGAACCCCAAGGTGAAGGCAGGGAGGGACTGTAAAGCACCTGAACCCCTCCCCAAGGAGCCACAACAGAGACAGAGCCCCTAAGGGAAGACAAAAGTGGAAATGCCCCAGCACAGACTTTATTTGCTGAGGGAAGTTGTACGCTACTAAAGGGGATGCTGGAGTTGCTGCTTCCACAGAGGGGAGCTGAGAAGCAGCAGGGGTGAGTCCCTGCCCTGTGGGGACAAATATTAGAGAACCAGTAGAGACTGTGGGAAGCCAAAATGTTTTTCCAAGACTGTCTGGTGCAGGAGGCTGGTGTGTAAAAGCAGCTGGACAGGGTCCTGCAGGAGAGAAGCAAGAGGCATCGTAAGGGCCAGGAATAGGAAGGGTGCTTTGGGACCAGGATGCCAGAGGTCTACCCTGAAAGATGCTATGGCTGTGGGAGCAGGGGCACATGGAAAGGGATTGCCCCTATTTGGAGGGAAGAAAAGAATCACACCAGGTGGCCAGGACTGAAGCAAGGGTCCGGAGAGCCCCACCCAGTAAGTGAATAGGTTGGAGGAGGACCTGCTTTCAGTGTGAGGAGAAGGGCCCTAGAACGAGGCATTGCCCCACAGGCCAAAGAAACAGTCAAGGAAAGGGCCAGGGTCCGAGGCAAGAGGGAAAGGAAGAGCCTGAAGTCTGAAAGGAGCCCATAAGAATAGTGGAGACCCATGTAAGGTGAAAGTGCAGGGGACAAGAGATCACCAGGGAGGAAAGTAATCAATGTGGGGCTAACACCGAGATAAGCCAAACACCACTGGGGTCTCAGACTCTGGGAGCTTGGGTACTGGGGACTCAGTGCAGCGGGTCGAGCAGCTGACAGAGAAGCTGCCAGCTGTGGCACTGGTCTGCAAGGGGGCTGCACAGGAACTGGAGTTCCAGTGCTCTGGACAGGCTGCAGCTCGTGTTCAGGTGCCTCAGACAGGAAAGGGGTGACTTGAGAGGCCAGCTGCAGCAGGTGTAGGGTAGGTGATTTAGAGTAGGAGAATACCTGCCCACCCTTGGGTGCGGTCTTGAGGGGGAGGGTGTATGATAGGGTGGGTTCTTCATGGCTGTGAAGGGGCAAGTGCAAAAGGACGCGTCCCATCAGCTTGAATAAAAATAGCTGACAACAAAACCTTACGTTTCTTTTGCCGTTTGGACTCTCACAGGGCCAGAGCTATCAAACAGAAGCAGAGAGCCCCAGGGTTAACTTGGGCTGTCCCTAAAAGTCATTCAGAGCTGACAAATTGCTACAACTCTGTTATCTTTTGAAACCATAGACTGCATCTTATTTGTGTATTTATGTTTGCCTGTTTTAACCCTGTGATAATTCTCCTCTTTTCTTAGCTAATAAATCCTCAGATGGTTTACTGTAGGATTGTCTACAAGCGTTGCCTTTGGTGAGACCAAAGGTACATATTGATCCAGGGTGAGCGACAGGTCTCTTGGGACTGGAAACAATCTGAATAATTTGTGATCTTTGGAGTATAGCAACCATCTATCACTAAGTCCAGCTTGCCTGGGTGGCAAGAGAGACTGGAATGCCCACGGGGACTGTCTCTGACTCCATGGTAAGGCTGTTACCTTGGAGTTCACACTTGTTACTGGCTTAATGAACTCTAATTATAGAACATACAGCCAGTTTGGGCTCTCCACCCGGCTTCTTGACAGTCTGCCATGAGGTTGGCAGTCACAGTTGTGAACCCCCGTGACAGTGATGACCCAAGTAATTATAGGCTTGTCAGTCTGACATTGATCCTGGACAAGATAATGGAGTGTCTGATATGGGACTTGGTTAATAAAGAATTAAAGGAGGGTGATGTAATTAATGCCAGTCAATATGGCTTTATGGAAACTTCATCTTGTCAAACTAACTTGATATCGTTTTTGATGAGATAACAAGTTTGACAAAAGTAATACTGTTACTGGAATATACTTCTATAGGGCATTTGACTTGGTACCACATGATATTTTGATTAAGAAACTAGAATGATACAAAATTTACACGGCACACATGAAATGGATTAAAAACTGGCTAACCAATAGCCTTAACTAGGGGGTCATGGAGAAAAGTTGAGGGGGTGGTGTGGCGGGGCTGTGCCAGCCCTGACTGGGGGTGGGGAGGGAGTGCCACCCAGCCCTTCTCTGCCTCAAGCTCTGCTTCCATCCCAGCCCCACACCTGGCCCCAGCCCAAGGCTTGGCACATCTCTGCTCTCAGCACTGCCCCTGCCTGCACCACAGGCTGTGCCTTCATTCTCAGCCTGGGACTCGGGCTAGGTATGGGGGCAGGGCCGGGGGCAGAGTTGCATCTGGCCATGGGCCCGGCTGCTGGCCCCCACCACAGCCCAGCGGCGGCTCCACTCCTGCCCTTTCCCCCAGCCACAGCCCTGGCTGCAGCTCTGTCCCTGACCCCACTCCCGGCCTGAGACCCATGCCCAGCTGAGGATCCAGCCTTGGTCCCCTTACCTCTGTCCATGTGCCTCCCATCCGTGGCCCCACTCCAGGCCCTGGCTTTGGTGGGGGGAGGGGAGAGCAGACAGGGCTAAGCAGGGGCATGACCCTTAAAAGGTTATGGACCATTGCTGTAACCAAAGGGAGAAACATGTTTTCTTCCAGACAAGAGGGAAGATATTTCCCTGTCTCTAATGTAAATTGAGCATGGTGACATCAGAAACATTGGGCAGTTCATTTGCACTGGAGGTAAACAGGAGGAGATCAGCATGGGAAGAGGCTGGAGTCTGGTGACATCCTGACTCTGGTCACACATACAAGACACGTGGGGAATACAAAGAGAAGCAAAAGGCATTCTGGTTATCCATCACTGAGGGAGCAAAGAGCTCCGTGCTCATTGCATCCATGAACGGTGGATCCCCAGCCAGATGGGCTGGTGATGCTAAGAAGAGGCTGTAGGACAGAAAACAGCCTTAGGCAAGGATTGCAGCTTCTGGAGTTAAGTGTTAGTGACTGGAGAGCTTGATTATACTTCAGTTTTATTTGTAACCATTTTCTGTTTTTATCTTCTCAGCTTAGTATCACTTCAATCTGTTCTTTTTAAATAAACATACTCTTGTTTTATTCTAGGCTCATCAAAGTGATGTTCCATTAAAATGAGGCATGCATCCTCAGCTGAGCCAACAGGCTGGTGTGTATCCTGTCTCTTTAGAGACAGAGGTAATCTCTGTGAGTGTCCAGGAGATATTGCAGAGGAATGCTCTGCCAGGGGGTTCGGGAACTGGGTATTGTGTGTCACTTTGCCTCTTGGGTGACAGAATACTAAGGAGTTTGGCTGGTTGGCTAACAGACTGGGATGTTAGGGAACTCTTTTGCTAAGGCAACTACAGGGTTTAAGAGAGACAAATTCTAACTAGAGCTGGTGCAGAGAAGGGCTACTAGGCTGATCAGAGGAATGGAGAACCTACCCTACGAGAGGAGAGTCAAGGAGCTTGGCTTGTTTAGCCTAACCAAACAAGGATGCGGGGAGATGCGATTGGTCTCTCTAAATACATTAGAGGGCTAAACACCAGAGAGGGAGAGGCATTATTTAAGTTAAGGGTCAACACTGGCACAAGAACAAAGTGATATAAACTGGCCATCAAAGAGTTTTGGCTTGAAATTAGATGGCGGTTTCCAACTATCAGAGGAGTGAAGTTCTGGAACAGCCTTCCAAGGGAAGGGGCAAAAAATCTAACTTGTTTTAAGCCTGAATTTGATAAGCTTGTGGAGGGGATGGTATGATTTGGTTGCCTACAGTGGTATATGGCCCATCCATGGCTGCTATTAGCAAATATCTTCCACAGCTGGAGGTGAAATACTAGATTTGGACGGCTTTGAGTTTCTACAGAGAGTTCTCTCCCAGATGTCTGGCTGCTGTGTCTCATACAAATGCACAGGGTCTAACTGATCACCCTAGTTGGGGTCAGGAAGGAATTTTCCCCTGGGTCAGATTAGCAGAGACTGTAGTGGTTTTTCGCTTTCCTCTGCAGCATGGGGCAGGGGTCACTTGCAGGTTTGAATGAGGGTAAATGGTGGATTTGCTGAAATTTGAAGTTTTAAATAATGATTTGAGGACTTCCATAAATCAGGGCTTGTCTCCACTTACCGGGGGAGCAACGCATGGCGATCGATCCACTGGGGGTCGATTTAGCGAGTCTAGTGAAGACTGCCAATCGCTCTCCCATTGGCTCTGGTACTCCACCGGAACAAGAAGCATAAGGTAAGTTCATGTGAGAGTTTCTCCTGTCAACCCAGCGCGGTGTAGACACCACAAAAGGTCAACCTAAGGTATGTTGACTGGAGGTCAACCTAAGGTACGTAGCTGGAGTTGCGTAAATTAGGTCCACTGAGGCCCGTAGTGTAGTCCTGCCCTCAGCCACAGGTTATGGGCCTACTGCAGGAGTGGGTGGGCAAGGTTCTGTTGCCTGCGATGTGCAGGTCAGACTAGATAATCATGATCATTCCTTCTGGCCTTAAAGTCTGAGTTCTAGATGCCCCAAGAAAGCTTCATTGATAGAGAATAATGTAAATCACTTGGTGAGCTAGACAGCAGCAAACAATACATGTTTTAAAATGGCCAAATGCAAGGTCAGACTTCTGGCAACAAAGATTAAAGGCCATACTTACAGGGCTGGGGACTCTATCCTGGGAAACAGCGCTGCTGAAGAAGACTTGGGGTACCTGGTGAATAATTAGCATGAGTTCCTAGTGTGACACTGTGGCCAAAAGGACAAGCGAAGTCTTGTGTAGGAGTAGATAGGTTCTGTTATCTCTGCATTTGGCATTGGCACGACCACTGCTGAATACTATTGGCGCCTGTACTTCAAGAAGGACATTGATAAATTGGAGAAGGTTCAGAGAAAGGCCATTAGAATGATTAAAGAATTGGAAAACCTGCTTTATAGTGATAGACTCAAGGAGCTTAATCTATTTGATTTATCAAAGAGAAGGTTAAGGAGTGATTTGATCAGTCTATAAGAACCTATAAGGCAAACAGGAATTTGATAATAGAGGGCTCTTCAAACTAGCAGACATAGGTAAAATAAGATCCAGGGACTGGAAGTTGAAGCTAGATAAATTCAGACTAGAAAAGTGTCACAAATTTTTAACCGTGAGCATAATTAACCATCAGAACAACTTATCAAGGGGTTGTGGTAGACTATCCATCCCTGGCAATTTTAAAAAGATTGGGTCTTTTTTTAAAGATGCTCTGGTTCTACCGAATCTATTGGACTTGAAGCAGGAATTAATTCAAGGAAGTTCTCTGGCCCGTGTTAGGCAGGAGGTCAAACTAGATGATCATAATGGCCCCTGCTGGCCTTAAAATGTTTGAATCTGGGATGAAAAACGCTGCCTTAATCAGAGCAAAGTCTATCTCATTTTCCAGCCCAGTGCTGTGAGCTGCAGGCTATGCACACCTATAGAGTTTCCTTAACGGAGAAACTCAGATTTGGAGTCCAGGAGATCAGTCTACATGATTACAACTGTCCCTTCTGGCTTTAAAAAGCTGAATCTTCCTTTGGCCTGAACTTGCCCATCTTTTCTGTAGTGAATATGGCTCTAACTTATTCTGCACTGAAGATATAACAAGGACAGCTAAGACAAACGGGGGGTTTCATCATGGAGCCAGTGAGAGCTTGGCCATTCATTTCCCTGGGAGATACCCAGGTACTTGTTGCGTGATGCAGAGTTCTAGTCCGCTCAGGGATAACTGCTTTTTGGCATGCGGGGAAGGGGCTGGTGGAAGGTGTGTATCTTACTGTGACAGGGTGCTGACTAAGGAACTCTGAGCCAGGCTCTGTCACACCAGCCCCAATCAAGAAAGCTGACTTGGAGCTGGCTGAGTAAGCCCAGGCCTGAGTGGCAAACAGGGAATAGCTGCTGGCCTTGTTAGCCAGGGGCTACATAAAGGCTGGCACGAAGGAAGCCAAGGGGAGAAGGAAAGGGAGAGTGTCTCTCTGCTGGTTGCAGGAGTTAGCAGTCCCTAGGTCTGTGAGACTGAAGCAGTTTGTAGCTAGAAGGTGGTGGGAAAGTGCACTGTAAACAAAGAGCAGGGTGATTGCATCAGTGCAGGGGTCTCTGGCTGGTTTGTGGGTGCAGTAGGAGCAGAAACAAGGAGGGCCCAGCAGCGGCCCTGCCACGCTTACCTTTTCAAACACCTTTTTTTGAAAATGGCCATTTTCTGAAGCAGTTCATGACAATCTAGCACTGGTGAAATGTGGAAAAAGTGATTCTCAGACAACGTGCTCCACACTTAACAGAAAAACTTGAGAAGACTTTATCTGGCGAGTGTTATCAGGCCGTCTGCAGAGCTGGCAGGACACACACATTTGCAAATGACTTATTAGACAATTGATGAGGGAAAGTGATGTGAAAACATGTCCTGGGGAACATTATTTGACCAGCCCGAGGACCGTTCTCTCTCCCATTCTGCTCTTTTGGTCTGATCTATTTTCTCTGCTCTCGGCTTCGTTTTCACCTCACTTTGTCCCTGCCCTCCTCTGCTACTCTTTCCCACACTGCATGAGAACTCAGCAATGGCCAAGCGGAGCTTTTTAGTGCAACGTTTAAGTGGATTCACAATTAACCAAAGCAAGTCTGTCTCTTCCTCCTACAAATCCCTCCCACATCCCCAGAGAGACATTTTAAGGAGACAGCCCATTCTTCCACATCATTGGCATCTGCCATGATTCCGTAGCAACCTCCTAATCCTCCAGCATCCTAGAAAACTCTTATAGGTTTGAGCATCACCTGGGGCAATTACTATGCAGTGGGGTTCCTGCCTATCACACACGGTAATTGCCATTGGATACTTCAAACTAGAATGATCCAGAGTGTGGGGATGCTCAGCGCCTAGCAGCAACCATTGTTCTCAAAGGAGGGTGGAAGGGGAGGGTGGGAATTTTCCACTGTGCACATTGGAAGCTTCTGGGCGCCGAGCAGTCTTGGAAATCTGGCCACTGGCTGGCCGTGTGCTCTCCAAGCCCAGCCCTACTCAGCAAAGAAACTCCCCGTTTTGCACATTGCTTACTCATAAGACTTGGAGCCCACTTAGCACAGTCTGAAGTCCACTAGTTCCTTGTATCTAGAGATGGCTAGAAAAGGGGAAATGTGCTTCACAGGTGTTTTAATGACACATCCTTTGCTCTTCATGCAACTGTTTGTTGAATTTCCAACCTGCACCCGTTCACCCAGAGTGGGTGACCAGAGACCTGTGTTAGAAACTAAACTGGACTCTTCATTCAGGGCCATAGTGGAGCTCTGAGCCATTGCCTGTGCTGGGAGGGACGAGGTGGAGCCATGCTGTAGCAGAAGCCATTAGAGACACTCAGGATGCCTCTGACAGGGAGTACTGCACTTTCCCCTCACAGCTGGCCTCAGCTCTGCTGGCTGTGCACAGGCCAGCACCCTGCCTTCCTCCATCTGCTAGTGGGTAGGTAGCACTCCATGGGCTAGCTCAGAGAGAAGCTCTGCTTCCCAGAAGTTTGTGGTTGGCCCTTGAAGGCAAGGCGGGGAGATGCACCTCATGCCCTCCTCCTTGCCCCCGTCATTGCACTGCACTTGCCACAGTTTGCCTATTGCTCTCCAAAGGGAAGTGTGAGATGAAAGTAGCTACTGGACCAAAAGGTGCTGGTGGCTGGGCTGCCTGACTTGTGTGGCGTAGGAGGGAGGAGAAGGGGCCTGATGAATGCTGGAGGCTCAAAGGCCACTTGCTGAATGAGGGAGGCAACCTAGTGACAAAGGATGTGGAAAAAGCTAATGTACTCAATGATTTTTTTGCCTCTGTCTTCACGAACAAGGTCAGCTCCCAGACTGCTGCACTGGGCAGCACAGCATGGGTAGGAGGTGACCAGCCCTTTGTGTAGAAAGAAGTGGTTCGGGGCCAGTAATGAGCTGCCAAAATATTAACAACCGGTTCCCTCCTTCTCACCCCACGAGGGGGTTATGCCCCTCCCATCCCCTGGGACTTCTGCGCCATCCAACCTCTCATGTTTCTTGACACTCACCCCCAGGACCACTGCCCCATCCACCCCCTTCCCTGTCCCCTAACTGCCCCCTGCCACCCCTTCCAACTCCTGCTCTTATTCCTGATGGCTCCCCGGGACCCCTGCTCCATCCAACCACTCCTTCTCTCTGTTCCTGACTGCCCCCCACCACCTCATCCAAACCCTGCTCCTTCCTGACTGCCCCCTGGGACCCTTGCCCCCATTCAATCCCCCTGTTCTCTGCCCTCTGACCGCCTCGACCCCTATCCACTCCCCCACAACACACCGAACACTCCCTCCCTGCCCCCTTACCACACTGCCTGGGGCCCGGATCGGGTCTGCTCTGCTGGGACCGCAACTGGCGCCGAGGGTCCAGACTTCCCGAGCCAGGTCGGCTGGGCTGGAGCTGCTTGGCTGGCACCGGGACCAGCGGCGTGGGGCCCGACTCTCTGAGCTGGGCTGGAGCTGCGCGGCCAGGACCAGCCCAAGCCGGGGGCTCTTGGCCGGGGCCAGGGAAAGCTGGACTGGGCTGCGCACACCATGCCTCCCTGGAGCCCTCCGCGTGTCCGCTCCCTCCTCCCTGCCCGTCTGACCTGCCTGCTCCTTGTTTCAGGCTTCCCACGAACATCTGATTCGCGGGAAGCAGGGCAGGGGGAGGAGAAGGAGAATGGAGTGTTCAGGGGAGAGGGGGAGGTGAGCTGGGGCAGGGGGCCGGGTGGACAGCTGTCCAAGCCTTTGTTAAATTTAAAATTTTTTTTAGAACCGCTTGTCCTGGAACAACCGGTTCTAACAAGGCTTCTAAATTTAACAACCAGTTCCTGCGAACTGGTGCGAACCGGCTGGAGCTCACCACTGTTCGGGGCTATTTAGAACAGCTGGATGAGCACAAGTCCATGGGGCCAGATGCACTGCATTCGAGGGTGCTAACGGAGTTGGCGGATGTGATTGCAGAGCCATTGGCCATTATCTTTGAAAACTCATGGCAGTTGGGGGAGGTCCCAGATGACTGCAAAAAGGCTAATGTAGTGCCTATCTTTCAAAAAGGGAAGGAGGAGGATCCAGGGAACTACAGACCAGTCAGCCTCACCTTAGTCCCTGGAAAAATCATGGAGAAGGTCCTCAAGGAATCAATTCTGAAGCACTTAGAGGAGAGGAAAATGATCAGGAACAGTCAGCATGGATTCACCAAGGACAAGTCACGCCTGATTAACCTAATTGCCTTCTATGAGGAGATAACCGGCTCTGTGGATGAGGAGAAAGCAGTGGATGTGTTATTCCTTGACTTTAGCAAAGCTTTTGATACGGTCTCCCACAGTATTCTTGCCAGCAAGTTAAAGAAATAAGGGCTGGATGAATGGACTATAAAGTGAATAGAAAGTGGGTAGATAATCGAGTTCAATGGGTAGTGATCAATGGCTCCATGTCTAGTTGGCAGATGGTATCAAGAGGAGTGCCCCAAGGGTCGGTCCTGGGGCCAGTTTTGTTCAATATCTTCATTAATGATCTGGAGGATGGTGTGGACTGCACCCTCAGCAAGTTTGAAGATGACACTAAACTGAAAGGAGTGGTAGATATGCTGGAGGGTAGGGATAGAATACAGAGGGACCTAGACAAATTAGAGGATTGGGCCAAAAGAAACCTGAGGAGGTTCCACAAGGACAAGTGCAGGGTCCTGCATTTAGGATGGAAGAATCCCATTCACTGCTACAGACTAGGGACCAAATGGGTAGGCAACAGTTCTGCAGAAAAGGACCTGGGGATTATAGTGGACGAGAAGCTGGATATGAGTGAACAGTGTGCCCTTTTTGCCAAGAAAGCTAACGACATTTTGGGCTGTATAAGTAGGGGCATTGCCAGCAAATCGAGGGACATGATCATTCCCCTCTATTCGGCATTGAAGAGGCCTCCTCTGGTGTACTGTGTCCAGTTTTGAGCCCCACACTACAAGAAGGATGTGGAGAAATTGGAAAGAGTCCAGTGGAGGGCAACAAAAATGACTAGGAGGCTGGAGCACATGACTTATGAGGAGAGGCTGAGGGAACTGGGATTGTTTAGTTTGCAGAAGAGAAGAATGAGGGGGGATTTCAACTACCTGAAAGGGGGTTCCAAAGAGGATGGATCTAGACTGTTCTCAGTGGTACCTGATGACAGAACAAGGAGCAATGGTTTCAAGTTACAGTGCGGGAGGTTTAGGTTGGATATTAGGAAAAGCTTTTTCACTAGGAGGGTGATGAAGCACTGGAATGGGTTACCTAGAAGGTGGTGGAATCTCCTTCCTTAGAGGTCGTTAAGGTCAAGCTTGACAAAGCCCTGGCTGGGATGATTTAGTTGGGAATTGGTCCTGCATTCTAATATTCTATGATTCTGTGAAAGGGTTAAATAAGATCGCTAAGCTGCATTATGATTCCCTATGTGATGGGTGCATCTGTCGCTGTGTGGCCCTCTGCTGGAGGTCCTGCAGTCCTACTACATCTCATCTCAGGAAGGAGCAGCAAAGGTGGGTCCTCCAGGCCTGCCTAGAGAGGCTCTGCAGAGCAAGCCAATCAGAGCCCAGGAGGCTCAGATAAAAGGAGCTGCAGGGCTGAGCAGGTCAGTCCCTAACTGGGAGGAGTGGTGCCAGGATGGGTGTGCTGTTCTGCCCACAGGAGCTGGATGGGGTTATTTTCTGGGTCTTGGAGAGAGGCCTTGAGATCTGTACCCCTAAGGAAATGGGGGGAGGTAAAGGGGTTATGTGGGCAAAAGCCCGGTGAACTGGAGGCAGTGGTACATGGCTGCTGTTTCCAGGGTCCCTGGGTTGGGACCCAGAGCAGTTGGTGGGCTGGGTTCCTGCACCGGCCACGGAGAAAGTGGCCTAAGCCCTGAGAAGGGGACAAGGCTCCTTTAGAAGTTGGAGCAATGGGTTGCAGTTAAGGGAAATGAAGAGCGATGCTCCCTCAGGAAGGATGGGCTGAGCCCAGCTGGTGCCTGAGATTGGAAGACTTTTGTTTTGGACTTTAGTACCCTGGAAGGGGTTTATCCAGTTTTGATTGGGTGATTTGGCTGGAGGGCTGAGCCACTGAAGCCCTATCTAGTGAGGTTAGCAACCTACAGGGGGTGCCAGGCTGCACCCTTAGCCCTGACCCCCTCCTGGACCCCACCTCTTGCCACAGCCCTGAGCCCTCCAAACCAAGAGCCTCTCCTGTACCCCAAACCCACTCATTCCTGTCCCCACCCTAGAGCCTGCACCCCCAGCCCAGAGCCCTTACCCCTGCCCCAGCCAGGAGCCCTCGAACGCCTCATCCCTGACCCCCTCCTGCACCCTAATCCTCTGCCCCAGCCCTGAGTCCCTCCCAAACCCCTCATCCCCAACTCTGTTGGGTCCTGGGCATTAACAATTTTCTTCAATTGGGTCCTCAGAAAAAAATTTGAAAACCACTATTCTAGGCTGTTGCCCTAGAGACAGAATAAATTCACTCATATAGGACCTTGAACAAGTCATTTGGTCTCTCTGTGCCTTGGTCCCCATCTGTAAAATGGATACAATGAGCCCCTCCCAACCCACTGTGCAGCAGGGAAGGGCTAGATATGATGGTGATGAGGAGTGGGGGGCATAGAAGGGCCATACTGAGATAGGCCTATTTGTACCAGGGTTTCTCTTTGAGCTGCTGTCCGGTGGCGGGAAGTAGCATGGTGCCCAAAGAATGGGTTTAAGAAGGTAAATGTCAAAGGAACTGTTCTCCAATAGCATGTAGCCTGGTGAAGGGGTGCCCTGGTAAGTTGCTGGGTCCCCCCCCCAGCGCAGCCTCGATAGCCCAACAGCACACACTCTGCTGCAGCTCTAGAGTGAAAAATTCAGACGCAGAGGAAAATGAAAATGCAGGGGAGTTTTCAGCTAAGCTTTGCAATGAGATCATAGAAACATCAGGCTGGAAGGGACTTCCAAAGTCATCCCGTCCAGTGCCCTGTGCTGTTGCAGAACCAACTAGACCACCTCGATAGGTGTTTTGTCCAACCTGTTTTTAAAAACCTCCGGTGCTGGGGATTCTACAACCTCCCTTGGAAGCCTGTTCCAGAGCTTGAATTAGGGAAAATTCTCTAACCTAAATCTTTCTTGCTGCAGATGAAGTCCATTACTACTTTTCTTACCTTCAGTGGACATGGAGAACAATTGTTCATTGTCCTCTTTAGAACAGCCCTTATGTCACGGAGTCCCCGGGCGATGCTCTGGAACTGCTCCCCACAAAGCCAGGCAGGACTTTGGGGAGCCTCCTCTCCCTTGGAGCAGACTGTCCCCAAGGCAAGAAGTTCACACGGCTTCACCTCCTAGGTTTCTCCTTGGAGCATTCAGCATCCTCTGCCCCTCCGTGCGCTTCCCACAGCATGCCTGCCCCAGCGGGGTCCTGGGGAAGCCAGAGGGTCCTGTACCCCCCACTTTGCAGTCAGATGTGACTCTGAGCCAGCCAGTAAAACAGAGGTTTATTAGATGACAGGAACACGGTCTAAAACAGAGCTTCTAGGTACAGCGAACGGGACCCCTCGGCCAAGTCCATTCTGGGGGGCAGTGAGCCAGACACCCACGTCTGCACTTCACTTCTTGTCCCCAGCCAGCTCCAGATTCCCAAACCCCCTTCAGCCCCTCCTTCTCTGCTCAGTTCCTTTCCCGGGCCAGTCGGTCACCTCATCTTTGTCTCCCACACCTTTAGCATCCCCTTGCAGGGGGAGAAGGGCCTGGCCATTAGTTGCCAGGTGACAGAGGGTCAGCCAGGAACTGAGGCACCCCTACAATATTCAGAGGGAACATTAGGAACATTCACAGTAAGGTGTGAGGAACTGGATTTGTATCAGGTTCCCCCTCCGTCGTCTTTTCTTAAGACTAAACCTGCCCAGTGTTTTACCTTTTCCCCCTAGAACAGATTTTCTAAACCTTTTACCATCTTTGTTGTTGTCCCCTGAATTCTCTCCAATTTATCCACATCTTTCCTAAAGTGTGGTGGTCAGAATTGGATACAGTACTCCACCTGGGGCCTCACCACCATCAAATAAAACGGGACAATTTTCTTCCATGTCTTACATTTGACACTCCTGTTGATACAGCCCAGAATGATAATACCCTTTCCTCATCCGCATCTCATTGTTGTCTCATACTCAATTTGTGATCCACTATAAACCCTAGATCCTTTCCAGCAGGGCTACCACCAAGACAGTTATTCCCCATTTTGTAGCTGTGCATTTGACTTTTTCCTTCCTAAGTGTGGTGCTTTGCACTTGTCTTTATTGAATTTCATCTTGCTGATTTCAGACCAATTCTCCAATTTGTCAAGGTCATTTTGAACTCTAATCCTATCCTCCAAAGTGCTGACAGTCCTTTCCAGATTGATCTCATCTGCAAATTTCATTAATGACTTGGGTAATGGAATGGAGAATCTGCATATACAAATATTGGATAGTATTGGCCCCAGGACTGACCTTTGTGGGACCCCAGTTTGACAGCAAACCATAGGTGACTACTTGTAGGGTGTAATCTTTCAGTCTGTTGTGCACCCACCTTCTAGTAAGTTGATCTAGGCCACATTTCCCTAGTTTGCTTATGAGAGTGTCATGTGGGACTGTGTCAAAAGCCTTGCTAAAATAAAGCTACACCACATCTACTGCTTTCCTCCTATCCACTAGGCCAGTAACCCTATCAAAGAAGGAAATCAGGTTGGTTTGGCATGATTTATTCTTAACAAATCCATGCTAGCTATTCCTTATAACCCTATTATCCACCAAGTTCTTACAAACTGATTCTTTGATAATTTGTTCCAGTATGTTTTCAGGTATTGTAGTTGGTCTTGTCTGGCCTATAATTCCCCAGATGGTCTTTGTTCTTCCTCTTAATAATAGGTACTGTGTTTGTCCTTTTCCAGTCTTCTGGTACCTCACCTGTCCTCCAGGAATTTTCAAAGATAATTGTTAATGTGTTTGCTAGCTGAGATTTCTTCAGCTAGTTCTTTAAATACTCTTGGATGAATTTCATCAGGCCCTACTGACTTGAATACATCTAATTTATCTAAATATTCTTTAACCTGATCTCTCTCTATTTTGGGTTTCATTCCTTCCCCCTTGTTAATGTTAATTATGTGGCGTGTATGGTCCCCACTAACCTTTTTAGTGAAGACTGAAGCAAACTAGCCATTAAACACATCAGCCTTCTTGATGTCATTAGTTGTTACCTCTTCTTCCCCACTAAGTAGAGGATGTACAAGTTCCTCCCCCACTTTCTCTTTCTTTTAGTGTATTTAAAGAACCTCTTCTTGTTGTCTTTTATGTCTGTTGCGTGATGTAAATGACTGTGCTTTTGCCCTTCGGATTTTGTTCCTTCATGCTTGTGCTATTCTTTTGTACTCCTCCTTAGCAATTTGTTCATATTTCCATTTTTTTTTTAATTTCTTTTTGATTTTCAGGTCATTAGAGAGTTCTTGATAGAGCCATATTGGACTACTACTATTTTTCCTGTCTCTTTTTTCCATTGGGATTGTTTGCAGTTGTCTTTACTATTGTCTCCTTGAGAAACTACCAGCTCCTTTTTCCCTTAGATTTTCTTCTACCAGTTCTCTGAATTTGTTAGTCTGCTTTTCTGAATCCATTGTCCTTATTCTGATGCTCTTACTCCTTCCTTTCCTTCGAATCATGAAATCTATTATTTCAGGATTGCTTTCACCAAAATTGCTGTTGACCTTCAGATTTACTACGGATTCCTCCATGTTGGTTAGAATCATGTCTAAAATGGCTGTCGCCTGGTTACTTCTGCCTCTTTCTGGAATACAAAGTTGTCCCCAATGAGTTTCGAAAACTTCTTGGAAATTTTGTGTTTTGCTGTTTTACTTTTCCAACAGATGTCTGGATAGCTAAGATTCCCCATTGTTCTGAGGCCCTGTGTTATGGGTGTTTCAGTTCTTTGGTCTAGAAATGCCTCATACCCCCACCTCCTTCCTGCTTTAGTGGTCTATAGTACACTCCTGCCATGACATGAACCCCTAATTTGTAGCCCTTTTATCTTTATCCAGAGACTCTCAACTGGTCTGCCTCTCATCTCCTTCTGGACCTCAGAACAAGTGTGTGTGTGTGTGTGTGTGTGTGTGTATAATATATATTCTTGATGTATAATGCAACACCTCCTCCCTCTTTATCCTACCTGTCCTTCCTGAACAAGCTATTCCCCAATATTCCAGTCATAAGGCTTCTCACCAGGTCTCTGATGCCAATTAAGTCATAATTTAGCATGTGGACTAATGCTTCACATTAGCTTATTCCCCATACAACTTGTTTGTGTACAGATATCTAAGCTGTTGAGCAGATTGCCTTACTCGTTGCTCCTATGACCCTTTTGTAATTTTCCATGTCCTCCCAAACATCTAAATTTCTGTTAAGGTCACCTTTTTATACGTACCTGTGGGCTTTTTTCCCTTGCCCCCTTTCACCCTAGGTTGAGTCAATGAACAAAGATGGTCGTCATCTTCTTGGGGGCGAGGGGGGGGGAGGTAGACCCCAACTTTTCCCAGCAGACCTTCCCAGAACAGCTTCCCATGGTTGACACCATCGGTGCAGCCATGCATTCATCTCCAGGATGCTTGTGTCCCTGCCTAGTCTTAGCCTGAGTGAAGAATCAGTAAGGCAGAGATATAGGGCAGATGTCTCAGCTGCTAGGAGCTGCCAAATCACAGGCAGTGGAGACAGAAAAGACCTGTTGGTGCATCCAGTTCATTCTTCTATCAGTGCAAGATTGCTTCCTACTGTACATTCACTGGTGTATTGTCCAGTCCAGCTTTATATAGTGTGGGCCTGATCAAAGTCCATTGAAATCAGTAGGAATCAGTCCATGGATTTCAAAGGGCCCTAGAGCAGGCTCTGTGTCCCAGGTCTGACACTTCCATCCCTTTCTTTGGGAGACCTTCCCCCAGTTGGACACATTTCACTGCCGGGGGTTTTCCCCTTTCTCAATTGTACATTTCCATTGCTCCTAGTTATCTCACACTAAATGCTTCCTTTCAAGTCTTGGTTCTTACCTCTTTTCAAAGATTCACATGCTCTTTTCAGCACCCTCAAGCCCTTAGCTGCAGCTTCACCAGGCTCTACTTATTTCCTTGTCAGTCAGTCCCTCCAGCCCCCTGAGCAAAAGCAACAGAAACTTTCAGGGGTCCTTCTGGTTCTCAGTATCCTCTGGCTAACAAGGAACCCATAACTGACTGTATTGAGAGCAGTGAGATGGATACATCCATGCAGTGTGATGTGAGCAGTCCAAAGTCACCATGGCCTTGCAGGTGCTACACTATATTGCAAGCTCACGTTTAATTTATTTACTGACACTTCTCCTAGTCCTCTTTCATTGTTACAGCTTTCAAGGTTCCTTATTTTCACGGAGCAGTGTCTCATACTGTATGCTCTGCATTATTGTTCTCAAGCTATATTAGAAGACAGATTCCAAACTGGATCTCCTTTCATTCTTCTCTGCCTATTCTTCTAATCCAGAGATGGGCAAACTGTGGCCCACGGGCCACATCTGTCTCATGGGACCATCCTGCTCAGCCTTTGAGCTCCTTCCCCTGCAGCTTCCCCCTCCCCCACAGTTTCAGGTCACCGTGCTCCTGCCGGGCAGCGTGGTGGCGTGGCTGGCTCCGGTCGGGCAGCACAGCTGCCAGATATGCTGCTCTGAGCGGCATGGTAAGGGGGTGGAGAGCAGGGGTGGGGGTTGGATAAGGGGCAGGGGACAGGGAGCAGGGGGTGGTTGGATGGGGCGGAGGTTCGGGGGGGCTATCAGAGGGCTCTCAGAATTCACTGATCCTTGCTTACAAAGAAATAATACACCCGAGCATACTAGTTCCACCTCAAAGCAGCTCTCCACTTAACACACAGCACTTAGGTATGTTGATAGTGAGATCAAGTATGCATTTATTTAACAAAGCACAAGGATTCAAATAATAGCACGTAGAAATGCTGAAAACAAAGGGCTCTATATAAAATCATGACAGGCAGTCTAGAGCTGAGATTTAATTAACAAGATGTTCACATGTCTAATAAAGTATTTGCTCATCTAAAATCCCTGCAGCGCTTTACAGCCAAGCAGGGCCTGACCCTTCTTTCATGAGACATGCGTGCTGTCAGTTTGCTGCCTCGGTGAAGGATTCAGCGTGTCTCTTTGCACTTCAAGAAATACCAGACCATTCATTTGTCTTTATTCATAAACAGGGCAGCCCCTGCTATGTTTTGTCTTGTAAATTTCTTCTCTTTGCTTAATTCACACCTGGCTTAGTATGCAAATAGGCTACAGTGTGACGCTTGCAGTACACAATACACATTGTTCCATGTGCAGGCGGTGCCTGACATAATGAGACCCTAGCCTCCAGGCACTGCTGTAATATATACACAATAATACAGCTGCAAATCTAATATGTTCCTTACAAAATCCCAGTGTTTGTGATTCCATTTATTGTAGATCTCAAATGCTTTAAGTCCTTGTACAGTTTTCACTTAGGGTCACACTAGCAGCCTGTGTTTCATTTTTGAAAGTGACTCAGGCAGGGCCGGTGCAACCATTTAGGCGGAATAAGTGGTTGCCTAGGGCACCAAAAAACGCCCCCCAATTTTTTTTTAAATGGTTGAGCAGCCACTGCTGCTAGGACAGAGAGGGAATCTGAGCTGCCGGTGGAAGCCGGCAGCCCAGGTTGTCTCCTGGGTCAGGGCGCCGCCGGAGGGGGCGGCAGGCAGCTCCCGTGGAGCTGCTGCAGTGGTGCCTGTGGGCGGTCCGCTGGTCCGCAGCTCCCTTGGAGCTGCTGCAGTGGTGCCTGTGGACGGTCGGCTGCTTGCGCGGCTCCAGTGGACAGCCTGCAGGCACCTGGGACCCTCCGCAGGCACCACTGCGGCAGCTCCACCAGAGCCACGGGATCAGCGCGCGGGGTGGCGAAATTGCTGTCCGCCTAGGGCGCTCAAAACCCTAGTGCTGGTCCTGGACTCAGGCACTCATGGACTTTCAATGAGACCTAGGTTCCTAAGTCACTTAAGTGCTTTTGACAGTTTTACCCTCCATGCTTATGTAGGCAAAACTCCCACTGACTACAAAGACAGTCTGGACTGAGAAACCTCAAGGATTTGGCTTTAGATGTTTTCCTCTTATGCCAACCCTGAGGGTGGGGCTTGTGAAGGGGACAGAAAGGAGGAAGGTCTAGATGAATAGAGGGGTAGGGGGTAGAGCAAGACAATGGAGCATTCTGGGATCATTTTGTCACTGATGCTGTTGGGAATTAAGAGTAAGTCAGCTGCAGCCCAAGGTGTAACTGAATCAGGCCCCAGCAGGACTACGTTGTGTCTTGTCCTGGCTTGCAGAGAATGACTTATTGAAGTTCTCTTTGCCAGTTACTTTCAGAATCATGACAGCTAATGTATTGCACTTTCGGGCCCAAAATAGAACTTTTCCCAGAGTAATTACTTTCGATTTACTTGCAATAAATACCCAGCTATTTTTCCCTTTCCAATAATTGAACTTATTTATTTTTAACTAAGATTGAACATCCTTCTGGAGTGTGAAATGAATGGGATGGCCTTGGGGGCTCTATACAAATCATTCATTGCTACTGGATCTCTCAAGCCCAAATTAGCCCTGATGATCCTTCTGCTGAGCTCAAGGACCAGTTCCCTCTCCTCCTGGGAGCAGACCATTGTGTCCCCTAGGGATTCTCCAGGCACAGTCTCCTCTGAGTGAGCTCCCAGCAGGGACTTCATGTTGATGATGTCATGGGGAGGAAGTCAATGAGTGAGAATCAAGCCCACCTTTCTGGTACCATCCTTAAAAGAAAAGACACCTCTCTGCTGTCCAGTCTAATGTGGACTCCCCTACTCTCGCAGTAAAATTCCTTTTTCAAATGAACAAATATAATGAAAACACGCAGCACCTCTCCCCTGTCTCTCCCAATTAAGTTGTCAGCAGTGAGGACTGAACCTGGGAACCACTGTATCTAAAAGTGTAACCCTTTGCTCCATCTCAAAGGTGGTAGCAGACACAAACTCTTTGTGGTGCAGCCACTAGAGTGGGACCAAGAGCAGCACTGTGTTCGTCTCATGTCTTTCCACTACAATCCTAGATTTGTTCAGTGTTGAGCACATGATATGGCCTGGCCTGTAGCGCTGGTGAGATGGAGCTATTATAAGGTGGGTGCAAAACTGGTTGGAAAACCATTCCCGGAGAGTAGTTATCAGTGGTTCACAGTCACGCTGGAAGGGCATAATGAGTGGGGTCCCACAGGGGTCAGTTCTAGGTCCGGTTCTGTTCAATATCTTCATCAATGATTTAGATAATGGCATCCAGAGTACACTTATAAAGTTTGTGGATGATACCAAGCTGGGAGTGTTTGCAAGTGCTTTGGAAGATAGGATTGAAATTCAAAATGATCTGGAGAAATGCTCTGAAATAAATAGGATGAAATTCAATAAGGACAAATGCAAAGTGCTCCTTTTAGGAAGGAACAATCAGTTGCGCACACATACAAAATGGGACATGACTGCCTAGGAAGGAGGCCTGTGGAAAGGGATCTGGGGGTCATAGTGGATCACAAGTTAAATGTGTCAACAGTGTAATGCTGTTGCAAAAAAAAAGGTGAACATCATTCTGGGATGTTGTAGCGAGGGGGGTCCCCTCCCCCACGCTCCTGAGACAGGGAATATGCTAGGAACCCTGCAGCCCCAGGCAGAGGCCCGGCCGCCTATCCCTGCCCCCAGGAAGTCAAGGGGCAGGACCGGAAGTTCAAGGCCCCCTCTGCCCTGTTCCCGCTCCCCAGAAGTCGGGGCGGACAGAAGTATAAAAAACCCGGCCCAGCCCATCAGTTAGAGGACGGCCGCCGGAGATAGGCAGACATGGGTGCCCGAGCTCCTGCTGCCCGGCTTACCCACGCTGTATCCGGGAGGGGTCCTGGCCTGACTCCCCTGGGCCAGCACCAGAGCAGCGGGCTGGCGCCTTCGGACGCTCGCACTGCGGACCCCCGAACCCCTGGGACCAGCATACCCGAACGCCGGGGACAGTGAGGAATGGACCGCCGCCGTACCCGAGCTGGAGCCCCGGACCCCGACCCGAGGACTGGACCGGACTCGCCCGGACCCGGTACCGCTACGGACCGAGGACCGTCCGGAGGACTGGACGACCCCGCCATTGCCGAGATCCGGCTGAGGAGCCTATGATCTGGAACCCCTGGGCGACGGCCGGCGAAGGGCAGGTACCACGGAGGGGGAGGTTTGGAGCACCCGGGGGTCGCTTGACTGCATCAGGCCGCAGAAGGCCCCGAGCCGAGGGTCGTGTGCGTCTGGCAGGATCCCCACTGACCATCCGGTCGCGTCTGTTTCGGTGGGGAACCTGCTGCTCACCTGGTCATGTGTTTCGGCCAGGATCCCCACTGACCGCCTAGCGGCGACAGCCGCTAATTAGGGCCCCGGGCTGGAACGCAGTGAGTGGAGGGGTACCCTCGCTTTCCCGCTCTCCGCCATGCCCCTAAGGGTGGCAGACTCCCCCCTTCCTTTAACTTAATTGATGCCTCCAGTTGTCCCTTGCTCTGCCCTTGCCCGAAGGCCAAGCCCCTAAACTGCTTATTGTCTGCCCGCCACCGAAAGGCCGAGCCCTAAAACTGCGTGTTGCCCTGTCCCTGCACGAAAGGGCCGGAAGCCCCGAAAACTGTTCGTTCGCACGCCCAGGCTCCCTGCCCAGGGCTTGGACACCGACTTCATTGCTCAGGCCCCTGCGACCAGGAGCTGAGCCCCGGCCCAGGTCCTAACATGTATTAGCAGGAGTATTGTTAGCAACGACATGAAAAGTCATTCTTCTGCCTAGTCTGCTCTGATTAGGCCTCAACTGGAGTATTGTGTCCAGTTCTGGACGCCACATTTCAGGAAAGATGTGTACAAATTGAAGAGAGTCCAGAGAAGAACAACAAAAATGATTAAAGTGTAGAAACATGACCTATTAGGAAAGATTGAAAAAACTGCATTTGTTTAGTTTGGAAAAGAGAAGACTGAGAGGAGACATAACCTTTTAGATACATGAAAACTGTTGTTAAAAGGAGGAGGAAGAAAAATGTTTCTCTCAACCTCTGAGATTAGGACAAGAAGCAATGGGCTTAAACTGCAGCAGGGGAGGTTTAGGTTGGACATTAGGAAAAACTTCCTAACTGTCAGGGTGGTTAAGCACTGGAATAAATTGTCTGGGGAGATTGCAGAATCTCCATCTCTGGAGATTTTTAAGAGCAGGTCGGACAAACACCTGTCAGAAATGGCCTAGATAATATTTAGTCCTGCCACGAGTGCAGGGGACTGGACTAGATGACCTCTCAAAGTCCCTTCCAGTCCTATGATTCTATATTGACTTTTGAGCTGCCAACTCTTGTTTGGAGGCAATTTAAACATCTCCAGGTTGACCAATCCTTCTCTGTGACTGTGGGAAGCCGTTTGGAAAGGCCGATGTGCATTTTGATGTCCTTGGTGATAGCAGGAGAGTTCATGTTGCGTTCCTTCAATTCTCTAAGTCAGTGAATCCTGATGAACTCATACCATTACAACATAGCCACATGGCGTAAGCCTGGGTTACACAGGGTTAACTGATCTAATGGTTGAAGAGACCGAATATTCATGGCATACACGGTGAGTGCTTGGTGGAGGTGCTGTGAGATACAGAATGGCATGTGTGCTGGAAGGGAATGACCTAGGATAGAAATGAACCATTTATACCCTACAGCTCTGGGGGGATTAGGAGAAAAACTCCTCCTCCCAGTTGCTTGGGACATCTTATCTCTGCCATTGGAGAAGCAAGATGCTAAACATGAGGGCCTGTGGGTGATTTTGGGAGTCCAAATTCAGATGCCTTTAAAGGGCCTGATGATCAGAGGGGGATGCTCAGCACTTTCTGCAAATCCCGCTCCTTTAGGGTATCAAGTTGGGAATGCAAAAGCTGAGACTCCCCAAATCATTAATCACTTTTGGAAAGTGACCTCCATGGGGAGCAATAGGCCAGAGCCCTGTGGGATTCCACAGGCGAGTGCCCTGGGGAATAAGGAGAGTTGACCTTTGTAACCCTCTGAGATTTATCAGAGAGTAATGATCAGAGTCCGCTTCAGCAGCTCAGTCTGTCCCTGCCAGGCTTTGAGCTGAGTTAGATTACGAACGCTTTGGGGCAGGGACTAGCTTTTTGTTGTGCGTGCAACACCTCGGTCCAAGGGGCCCTGTGCCCTGACTAGGGACTGTAGGTGCTACTGAATAAATAACTAATTAAAAAAACAACCCTGAATCTACTGACAGCAGAAGTAACTAGGCCCAACTTTCCCAAGCAGTTCTCTGATATTTGGGTGACTTAGTTCTGAGATGCCCAGTTCTAGAGGTTCAGCAGGTGTCGATGTAATATTTGAAGATAAGCAGCTCCGAGATGCGACAGGCTGGAGCTACCCATGACCTAACAGTGGACAGCTCTCAGGGCTGCTAGCAATCCCAAGAGCCATGCTGGCTGCTGGAGACAATGTTCACTACTCACTAGCTAAGTGTCTAGGGCTAGAAGGCATCCACTCTGTTCCTGAACACAAGTGGCTTTGCTGTGACATCTGCTTTCAGTGCTCCATGCAGCAGAAGATCTGAAAGACTGTCTCCACTAGCTTGATATTCAGCGTACACCCCCTGGAATGTATAAATTCTTTATGCTGATGAGATCAATTCGGGCTTTGCAGTGGAGTGTGTGTGAACTCGTATTTCAGTGGGTAAATCGGAGATGGACAGGCTGCATATCTATTCTGGCTCTGACAGACTGACAGGTTAAGTCAGCCATGCTCCACTGGTCAAGTATCCTTTCATTTTTCATTTTCACTGCACTGCCTTTGTTTCCCTGGTAATCTAATTCCTTTGCCATCCCCTCTCCCTTGTCCCCCTTTGGCCACAACACCTCTGCCTAACACATGATATTACCACCAGAGATCACCACTTCGAATGTAAAGTTGTAATTATTGCCAAGTAAATACCTTGCACTCGGGAGACAAACTCCGGCTGTTGCAGATTCAATGTGTCCTCCCAGTATACAGTTTCGAGCTGCTTTCTCCTTAGCTACATGGCTAGAATGCTAAAGGAGCAGCTGTGAAAGTCCTAGGGAAAACTGCCACAGGCACAGGTTTGAAGTGTTAGTCTGAACTTTAACAAAATCAATGGGCACCTAGGCTGTGCTATGAATACTGCTGAACTTTGTACTATTATCAGAAATAACTGTGACTAACAAAAATTACTCTCCAGTAACCTTTCCTGGGGCCCCGTTTTCTCTTTAGTGATACACATTTTCTGATATCATCCAAAGAGGTAATTAAGGTACCACTGATTTCCTTGAACTATTGCAGCACAAGAAGAATGAACCCTTTTTATAATGCCAGCAGGGCTCCATTTTCCTCTCAAGGTGGATAAACACATTCCTCTCGTCTTGCCACAGGGCATCTGGAATCTGGAATCCAAATTGTCCCACTCCATTGTGTTTGGCGCCTGCCCTTTGATGGGGCATCTTTTGGTTTTTTTATCTCTCTCTTCTCCTCTCGACTGGCTGGAGATCTCATCTCTGCCAGACGATGTGCATTGAATAATCTGATCCTTGAACAGAAATAATGGCTAAACCCGTAATAAACAACTGCTGTGCGTGCACCCAGCCTTTCTCCTCCTCCCTCTGTGGTCACAACACCTGGCCTTTGTGCCATCTCTGAAAGGGCGATTGACTGAGTGCCTAGCCTTATTGGCAGTGTACAGATTCAGGCAAATGAAATACAGGCCAAGAACTCGCATTCTGCAAGAGCCCACAGCAAGAGGTTAACATGAGCCCTGGAGCTGCCTGATTCTTTCCCCTGGAGGATGTAAGCAACTGGTTAGAGAACAAGGATGATCTTGTTAGGCTTTGCCAAGTACAGCTTTGGAGGCATTTGTAAATTCCAGCCCACTGGGCCCGGCCTATGATATTCTGTCACTTATGCCCACTCAGATGTAGTTGGCAATACCTATTAAATATGCGTGTTGGGACCGTCTCAGACCTTGTGCCCTTTCACTGTAATCAGTGGCACCTTTCAAACTACTGAGCCAACTCGCTTCAAACTTGGCTTGTTTTGTAGGTCTCATTGAGACCTGAAAATCAAACCAAGCTTGAAGAATTTGGGCCTGATTCTCAGCCCCGCTGCATCTCGGGTAGTCGCATACACCAGTGCGAAGTGAAGCAGAATGCTACTGCATAGCGGTAGCAATTTACACTCAGTTTTCACTGGTGAGAGTAATAGCGCGAGGTGAAGCTGAAGGAGAATGTGCCCCTGTGTGTACAATGCTGTGGTTTACTCTATGTACATTTTGTTGTATAAGAAACTCTGGTTACTGTTCTAGCATGTGTTGGTATTTAGCAAATAAATTATGGTAATGCAGACACAGACCATGTTTTAAGGACTAAGTGCAAGACAGCAGAGAGAGGCTTGGACTTTCGCCCTTAACTTACATTTCTCCATGTCTGTGCTTGCTATCTCAGTCCTGGTTTTGCATTGACACTGGAATATAAACGAATAATATTTGGCAATGTATCCTGGATCCTTTGTCCTCAAGGACTGTAGATACTCTAAACTCACATCACCACTTCATTGTGGTAGTCTCTGGGGTGAGAGGTACAGTGACACCAGGACAAAAACCTGTTCCAAATAAACACACCTGGGCCCTGACATCCCTCCCCCAAGCAGGCAGAATTGCAATGTTTAAGGTCTTGTCTGAAAAACCCACCCCATGAATTGCATGGCCCTTCGTTACATAATCAGAGGCGAGGGGCTGTGGCTTGAGCGTGAGCAATCTCTGCTCACCTGATGCTTCTGCTGATGAGCCATCCCTCACAGAGAAGGTAGAGGCTCCAGTGCTATTCACAGCCTCCCTCTGCATAAAATGTATTTGCCAAATCTCTCTCCTCCTCCAGTGCTGTCCTTTCCTTTCCAACTCGTTACTTCCCCTGAAAGGGTAAAAGTCACAGGAGCCGCGATCCAGGGAAGGTGTGTGTGTGTGTGTGTGGATTGTTGTTCCCTTTGTTGTTCTGAGAGGACACCTAACAATGCTCATACAGTGTCATGTGCTGCACAGCCATGATAACATCACCCTGCCAGGACTGCCACCTGGCAGCTGATTACTGAGCACTCATCTCACAGAGGGGCCAGCGGAGGCCCAGCACGCCAAAGCATGGCTGTGTCTAGTGCAGGGGTGTGACAATGGGGGCTGGGGCTAGACCTGGTCCTAACACTGGCTGTCAGAGTGGCACTGGACCTCTCCTTTCCCCATCAATAGAAGCAGGAAAACCACATCCCTCAACTCCCCACGGTTTTGTGTGGCACTAATAAGTGCCCTGGGTGTGAAGTATAATGAAAGCAAGTCACTAGCAGGACCAGAACTAGCCACGACTCAGCTGGGAGATTGAGTTGACTTGTAAGGAAGGATGGGGCCAGCAGCTGTGAGATCTGACTTAGTCCCAGCTTTGCCACAAGCGTCCTGTGTAATCTTGGACCAATCACTTTGCTTCTGTGTGTCTCCAGCTGCACATCCCTAGTTGTCTCCCACCACCCCAATCTGGAACCCCTACGGGCTATCATTAAGCAATTACATATTCAGTGGGGACCCCATCCTGAAATCTTTTCTGACCCCCCTTTTTCTGGCCTTCAAACAACCCCCCAACCTCTCCAAGCTCATCCTCAGAAGCAAGTTCCCCACAGACCAGGCTACGCCAGCTCACACCAGCACCCGACCCTGCCAGAACAACAGATGCAAAACCTGCTATGATGATTCACCCCCTCCACAAGATCCATGCCTCTCATAATATGGGGTATACCATCATCCCATGCACTAAATGCCCCAGGAGCAACCCTGTGGGTAAAACTAGACCATCACTTTGCTCTCAAATGAACTGACACAAACAGAAAACTGATAAAGGACACATACACCCTGTCAGCAGTGGGTGATCACGTTTCCCAAAATGATCACTCCAGATCTGACCTCTTAGTCCTCATCCTTAAAGGAAACCTGCACAACACCTTCAAATGAGGAGCCTGGGAGCTTAAATTCTCAGGGACACTAAAACTCATGGACTTAATAAAGACACTGGATTTATGGCTTATTACGACAATCTGTAACTTGCTAATCCCCCTTTTTTGTCCTGTAACTGCAGTGGGGGTAACAGGCCACTTCACCTTGACTGGTGCCTAAGGCCTGGTCCCTACTAGAAAATTAAGTCAGTTTAACTATGTTGGTCATTGGTGTGAAAAACAGCACTAGGTCAGTGGAAGAATTCTTCTGTTGACCTAGGTACCATCGCTCAGGGAGGCGGATGCCTATGGGTGAACCCCTCCAGTTGGCATATGTAGTGTCTTCGCTGAAGTGCTACAGCAGTGCCACTGTAGCCTTTGACGTGTAGACAAGCTCTTTGAATGTGTGTTAACTACCTATGCTAAGCCAACTGTTTCACCTTATATGTAGCGGTGATGCTCTGAGTACCTTTCTCAGACCTGAAGAAGAGCTCTGTGTAGTGCAAAAGCTTGTGGACTTGTCTACACTGTGGCACTGTAGTGCCTCAATGCAGACACTGCCAGTGCTGATGTGAGGGACTCTCTGCCAGTAGAGGTATCTACGTCCCTGAGTGGTGGTAGCTAGGTCGACAGAAAAATTCTTCCATCAACCTAGCGTTGTCTACATGGGGACTTAGGTCAGCTTAACCACACCATTCATGGGGGGGATTTTTCACGCCCCTGACCAATGTAGTTAAACCAACCTAATTTCTAGTGTAGACCAGAACTGTTTCTGTCGCCAACAGAAGTAGGTCAGATGAAAGATATTACCTCACCCGTCTTGTCTCTGGAATTTATGGATCCTTCTTACTTCTCTCCCTTTCAAATCAGCATTCATTCTTAGCTCCATAGCTAGAACTTCGATTGAATCAATTCCTTCTATTTAATTTGTATTTATTAAGTATTATTAATAATGGCTTAAATGGTAACAATTATTAGAATTATTAATTCATTCATCAATCAATGCAGTATTCATTAGATAATAATTAGTCAATGATGACTAACCTCACAGGGCATTTTAACAAATGTAATTTAGGTGCAGTGAGGAAGTGAAATGAGAAACATGGAGCATTGTTAAGATTGCTCAGGGTAAGGGGGAGTCTTTGTCTTAACTGACATACAATTATACATCTAGCTAGCCCCTTTTCCCTTAATTTCTGAGTATCTCACAGTCTTTAGCTTCATCACCCTCCTGTGAACTTACTTGCAGACGGGAAATGAATGCCTTCAGAGTATGGGTTTTAGAGCCAATGCTGGAACATCTGCCCCGCTGTAGTGCAAGCTTGAACCTGTAGATCTGGTCCTGAGACCTGCTGCAGCTTTAGTCATGTGGACATACCCTAAGCAACTAGCCCGATGCCAGACAAGTAGTTTGGGAGGGAGGAGGAAATTCATCCTACGGCTTCTGAATCCTAAGCAAGAGCTTATCCACACTTGAAACGTCACAGTGGCACAGCTGCAGCATTTCAGTGTAGACACTACCAGCATCAACGGGAGGGGTTCTCCCATAGCGCAGGGAATCCACCTCCCCCAGAGGCAGTAGCTAGGTCGATGGACGAATTCTTCTGCTGACCTAGTGCTGGCTACACCAGGGGCTAGGTTGGCTCCGGAGTGTGGATTTTTCACTTTCCTGAGTGACAGAGCTGGGTCAATCGAGCTTTTTACCATAGACCAGGCCTAGCTCTCTAGTCACCACGCCACCCTTCTTTACATGCCCTGTTGTGCGTGTTGAACTACTCGAGTGCTTGCTCCATCAGGCTTCTTTTCTCCAAAGCGCCTGGTGGGCTCTGGCTGGACAAGGTGGGGTCCAAAGCTCTGGTTGTTGATCCCTTTAAGCTCTGGTGCATTCAAAAGACTTGTCAACTGGGCGCAAGCAGTTGCAGATGGAAATGCCTGGAGCCTAACACTAAGAATGAAGTGGATGTAGCATCCCTCAGACTGTGCTAACATGCTTATCTTGCAGCTACTGGTATTCAGATCCAGTTCCAGCTGGTGTTGTACTGGATGTAGGATGACACTGCAGATAATATGCTAAAAGACAGAGGAATACAACACTGCAGGGAGGCCAGCAGGACGGCATGAAACCCTGCGCCGCTCGCCCGGTCATGAGCTTCAATCCAGCCTGTGTCCTGTACTGGTTGAAAGTTCTCACCCCCATGGTGGCCAGCTGGCCTGTTGAAATATGGAAGTGGGTCTGGGGCCTGGTGTTGGCATCATAAAGCCCCCATCCCTCACTGGGAGTTTGAGAGGAGAGACCACAGAAAAGTGGAGCAAGGAGACTTCATTTCCCTTTTGCCCTATTAGTGGCAAAGGCTTGTTGATTTGTCTTTCTGGGCAGGGATCATAACATTGATCTGAGGTGTTTCATTTTCCAGCCTCAGACAAGGTTATTTAGTAAAATAACAGAGACCTGAAAAATGTCTGCATTCAAATCCCATGAAAACGTGTGTCTGGGCACTATGAATGTTAATTAGTGCCGGGATGAACTGAAGTTAAATCATGTCACTGGTGGAAAATGGCACAGCTTTGCCTGCTGTACAGAACCAGGGATCTAGTGGTAAAGTCCTGGTGGAAGCACAAGGACTTTCACTGCTTTCCAGATGACTTTAATGGTGATTTGTCAGCTTCGCTTCTCTCCAGATAAAGCTGCCACCAAACGAGCTGCTGGTCTTCAATGAGGCAGATAGATGAGATGGTTTTCGGTGAGGCATATTGAATACTCCTTGGGCTTCTCACTTTCTCGCAGAATAGGCTCCCAATCACAAATGGCAGTGATGTTTGGGAAATTAGTTCTGTAGCAAAGGTGCTGCTTGGGGCTTGTTGGGAGCTGGGCTGTGGTTATCATATGCGTCCTATTAATACCGAATAACATAAGGGTACAACCCTCCTTGCCCTGGGATAGTTCTCTCAGGGGTCCTGAAATGGTTTTAAAAAGTTCTTCTTTTGTCAAGGCTGTGGGCAGGTTCCATACTCAAAGGAAACCCTGTGAGCAGCAGTGCCAGGGGCAGGGTAGCACATTGTAACTAAGAATGAAAACCCTGATTCTCTTCTCCTCCGCACCAGTTATATGCCAGGGTAACACCACTGGATTCACAGCAGCTACCTGAGATTTACAGCAGGCTATGAGAGCACAGAACCGGGCCCCCACTTTTTCTCAAGTGTCCAGGTTTGAGCTAGAGGCTCTGATCCCTAGCACATCCCGTTCAGACAGCAAAACATGGGCCTGCCCCAAAGAACTTAGAGTTTCCACTGAAGAGAAGATGCAACACATGGGCGAAACTCATAGACGTAGGCCAGACTAGCAGTAACATGAGCATGCTGTTGCACTGACATGCTGTGTGCACCATATGTAAGTACACTGGGGAGGTTCATTTCCTTTCAGATTCTCTCATTTCTGTATCCTCCTTATTTGCTCCCTTTATTCCCAGATAGTTCGATGGCCCTGTGGATTCTCTTGTAGGCTTCCTGCTTCCGAGAAGCTGCTTAAAGAATGTCTTCTGATTTGTTTTAAGGTTTCTGATGTCTTGCACTTCAGCTTCTCTTTTGGCCTTCTCCCAACCATCTCACCTTTCATGCTCCTTTCTATTGACTGCACTGGGGCTGGACTTCCAGTCTCTGACGGACACCTGTTAGGCTCAAATAATCTCTTGAACCTTGTCATTTAGCACTGGTCCACATGTTCCCTTGCTGCTGCCTTTATACCTCAGGGATTCGCATTCCTTCTGGGACTCTCTTGCAGTTGTTTAAATAGCCTCCATGCTGCGTGAAAGGACTTCAGTTTCTTTTTTGGACTAGCTTCCCCAGCTGTCTGTGTGTGGTTTTTTTAAAAAAAGGTCATTGTTGACTATTTCGCGGTTGGCTGTGCTCACCCTGCTCTGCAATAAACTTCATACAAACCTAGTGCTAATTGTCCTCAAGCTGCAGAATTTCTTTTTGTGGGGAGGGTTTGTAGACAAATGCCTTGCTTCAGTTGTGAAAATATGCCAAAACCGCTATGTAACTGAGAGTGGAATGGGCCCCGGGTAGAGTGTGGAGGAGGAGATGAGGTGGGGAGAGTCCAGGTTTATTTCATAAAAAGTTTTCCTGCAACTTTTGACTTTTTCTAAGTAAAAAATAAAGACATTTATTACAATATAATGAGGTAGAACTGCACTTACATACCAATAGGGGAGTTGACAATAATGTATGGTTTTAATTAGTGATCAGGATTTGAGGAACAGCTTATTATGCTAATAGTTTCAAAGCTGCCCTGTAAAAAGAATCTCTATGGAGAGATTTGCTAATGACAAGGAGATCTCCATTTTGTAATATAATCATGTAATTCTCTAGACAATAATTACACATTTGCCTGCATGTTTGTTATGAAACTCTGGACTTTAGTGTCGGTGCTGTGTACTCCCAGTGGGACCAAGAGAAGAGGATAATGATCCATAAGTATTACTCCAAAGGAAGTGAAGTGACTTATTCTCTGCACTTCCCCATCCTGTCCTTCAAACACTTAGGCCCTGAAGCACCGCAGATTCCAACTCAATGAACAGTGCGGTCTCATCCAGAGTTCATTTATACTGGTGTGAACCAGAAGCACCTCTGCTGATGTCAGTGGGATGATGGCACATGAGGTAAGAATCAGGCCCACCGATTCTAGACTGAACACGAATAAGAGAACTCCTTAGCCCCTGGAGACAACTCGTCTTGGGCCATCACGGTAACGACAGTGTAGTGTGTTACAGTGGTTACCAACATGCATGAATCAACTCTCCCGACAATCAGGAAAGTTAGCGTGTCTGTGGCAGAGGAATGGGCCCCAGAAGTCCTTCCAAGTGCTTGGTGTAGATACCAGGCATTGCTCTCCAGTCATGGCTGTCCTAGGGCCAGTAGGGGGTACTGTGGGTAGTTGACCTGCAGCTGGATGCGACTCAGGCTGGTCTCTGCTGACCCCCAAGTCATGGTCAGTAGAGCGTGAGCTAACTTGACTCTGCACAGCCATGTTCTAACCCAGTGGTTCTCAAACATTTGTACTGGTGACCCCTGGGACACAGCAAGGCTCTGAGTGTGACCCCTCCCCAATTTAAAAACACATTTTTTATATTTAACATTATTATAAATGCTGGAGGTAAAGTGGGGCTTGGGGGTGGAGGCTGAATGCTCGTGACCTCCACATAGGGTTGCCAGGCATGAATTTGTATATGGGAACACCGAGTTGAAAGGGACTCTGGTGGCTCCGGTCAATACTGCCGATTGGACTGTTTAAAGTCTAGTCAGTGGCGTAGCAGGGGCACATGGCTAAGGCAGGCTTCCTACCTGTCCAGGCTCCGCGCAGCTTCTGGAAGCAGCCAGCAGGTCCCTGCAGCCTCTAGGCCAAGGAGGCTCCGCGTGCTGCCTCCACCCTGAATGCCAGTAAATGCTGCCTGGACCCTGCACCTCAAACACCCTCCCACACCCAAATCCCCTGCCCCAGCCCAGAATCCCCTCCCACACCCAAACCCCATCCCGGAGCCTGCATCCCCCCACCCCAACCCCTAGCCTGGGGCCCCCTCCTGCACCCCAAATCCCTTGTCCCCAGCCCTACTCCAAACCTGCACCCCCAGACAGAGCCTTCACCCTCTCTGCACCCCAACCTCCTGCCCCAGCCTGCAGCCATCTCTACACCCCAAACCCCTCATCCCCAGCCCCACCCCAGAGCCTCCACCCCCAGCCACAGCCCTCATCCCGCTCCTGCACCCCAACCCTTTGCCCCAGCCCTGTGAAAGTGAATGAGGGTGCGGGAGAGCGAGCGACGGAGGGAGGGGGATGGATCGAGTGGGGGTGGGGCCTTGCAGAAGGGGTGGGGCCGGGGTGTTTGGCAGAGCCGTAACAAGGGTGAGGCGAGTGAGGCATTTGCCTTGGGCGTGCAAAGCCGAGGGGTGCAGCTCTATTGTGATTGGCGGCACTTCGGTGGCAGCTCTACCGCCCCTGCTTCTTTGGCGGCAATTCGGCGGCGGGTCCCTGAGTCCTTCTTGGAGGAAAGGACCTGCCGCCGAATTGCTGCTGCTGCTTCATTCATTTTTCGGCGCCCTTGCCTGAGTAGCAAAAATTCCTTGTTACAGCTCTGGTGTTTGGTTTTGTGTGATTAGAAAGTTGGCAACCCTACCCCCGTGTAATAACTCACAACCCCCTGAGGGGACCCCAAGTGTGAGAACCCCTCTTTTGTAGGGAGGACAAGGCCTTGGGGAGAGAGCAGATAAACAGGATTAGGGCATTTCAGAAAAGCTTGAACCTTTTCCTTTCTGAGCTAGCCCAGTCCCATCCACCAATCTCCCTACAGGTAGTTTCATTGGCTGGGTGCAGAGTTTTAACTGAATTTCCTCTCTGCAGTTATGGGTGTGGTTCTGGCTATGACAGGTGCGGTCAACTCCTTGTCTGGTGCTTTTACTCTCCTCCGAGCCAGGGCTGTGGTGAGAGATTTCCAGCTCGCTCTATCCCAGCACCCTGCTCTGTCCCTAGGTTTCCTCTCATATGAAACATTCCACTTGCTATTGGTCACTGCCAGTCAATGACTCCATGTCACTGTGATGGCTGCCCCCAGGGATCAAACTCCAGTAATGCAGTGGCAAGGGAGGTAACTTCATTATGGTCAACCCTAAGTGCTCAAAAGCCATGAGACTGGCTTTGAAAATCAATAGGTTTGGGGTTGTGTTTATTGGTTTTGGAGGCTATCTAGTTTTGGAGTCTGCAGGAGTCAGTTTTTCCAACTTTATTCTGCAACTAGCACTAGAAACTTATTTTTTTTTAAAATGCAAGCTGAGGTTCTTACATAGTCACATGACTCCAGGAGCTGGGGCTCCATGGAGAACACCAGAGACATGAGACTTGTAAGTGCAATTCTACCTCATTAAATAAAAACCAAAAGAGTTGGCAACTCTGTGGGACCTGCAGGGCTAAACACAGCAGTCTCTACAGCCAGGATCTCAAACTGAGAGCTGCTACAGACCCATCTGCATTGGGGGACATAACAGACATGAACAGTGGGCAGCAATGCAGATGCCCAGGGCTACCTGCAAAGGCTGTGCGGTAAGATCCTAGTCAGGTTCAGGGCTCTGGTGAGGGGCCAACATCCCGTATAAAATACCCAGCATCCATATAAAATATCCTAGCTGCCTTTGTGACCAGTCAGCACCCGAGGGACACAGAACACCTTGAGGCTGCTCTAACTTACTCACAGATAGGGCTCGGTGTGATCATCTAGTTTGACCTCCTGGGATCAGGGGAAGAGATAGGTGTCTTTTCCCCAACCCCTCAGGTCCTGTGCTGCGCGCAGCATGGCTGGACCCAGGATCAGAGTCCTATTGTTCAAAGCAGTGGTTTTGGGATGGGGGTAAATAGCAACAGGATTCACTGTGATCCTATCATGAAACCCACCTGCCGGCTTCCCTTTGTTACTGTGTTTAATTATAATTTCCTGCTGATCATTTGATAAAGCCGTTACGTTTAATACAAGGCACTGAATGCAGATCAAGCACCGATGTGACAGCAACGATGCTCACCTGTGTAGAGCCAGCTAATTAGTAGCACTCTCCCCTGGCTCCGTGCTCCCCCTCCAACAGCACTGAGCTAAACTTTGAGCTGGACAGAAATGAGAAATAAAAACTACGGACCCTGGCGCTGTGTTGCTGCTGCAGCAGCCTGGAAAGGTGCTAGAGAGGGATTAATACAAGTGACTGGTTCTCTGCACGCACACTCCCAGGCTTGCTTGGTAAAGTTGTGGCCTGGTTTCAGGATTACCAGAGCTCCATGGAGGCAGGCCTTCCTCTTGGGTGAGCAAGGCAAACGTCGCTGCTTGGCCTCAGCTTTAGCGAGCTTGGCTTATTGCACAGATAAGTAGATTTTAAGGCCAGGCAGGAATATTTATGATCATCTATAGCCCATGTCCTGAGATTGAACCACAGCGTTTTAGAAGGAGGCATCCAGTCGTGCTTTAACGATCCCAAGAGATAGAGAATCCACTGTGTCCCTGGGTAAATTGTTCCACTATTGGGCAGCAGGATTGCCACATGAATGCCACCAAAGGCGCTGAGTGGCAGAGACACCAGACAAATTGTGCCTGAGGCAATGACCTCAAAGCAATCTCTATGGCCTCACAGCAATTCTGCACAACCCTGAACTAACAGAGACTCCTGAGCCTAAGACCAACTTCTACAGCCTCAACCTTTACTGCAAACCCTGAGCTTACCACACACTCTGCTTGGGGCAGGTTCCTAGCAGAGACTCCTAGGGATTCACACCTCCTTTTCCTCAGGCAGTGACTCCACAGAACGCACTAGGACCAGTGTCCAGGGCAGCGACCCCCATGGAGACACTATGGCCTCACACAAATCCAGTCTGACGCCAGGGCCTCCTAGAGAGTACGACACTGTCCTTGCCTGAGGAGATGACCTCACAGACACCATCAGGGCTTCGCACCAACCTCCGGGTACTGACCTCATAGCAACCCCCTGGGCCTCAGACCTGTTCCTGTGCAAAGGGCTCACAAAGCTGCCAAGCCCTTAGTCCAAACGGCTGTCTTGCAATGAACCGACACAGACCTCTGGGCTTCACACCACCCCTGCAAGACACATTAACCCTTTGGTAAATAGTTCAGATGGTTAATTGCCCTCACTGTTAAAAATGTGCAGTTTAGTTCCAGTCTGAGTTTATCTAGCTTCAGCTTCCACCCACTAGGTCTCAGTCTGCTTCAATCCGCTAGATTAAGGAGCCCTCTCACGTCAGAAACCTGCTCCGCATGTAGGTAAATAGGCTGTGGTGCTTTAGTCGTGCTGTAAAGCAGGTTTTTCAGGGCTGCAGGGGGTTGCTGGCCAAAGCACCCAAGATCCCTGGACACAAGCTGTATGGGAGGCTGCGATCCTGGCCTGGCAGAGCAGAGACCCCCCCAGCCAGGCCGTAAGGAGGAGGACAAGCCCTCGGCCACAGGAATGGCCACCCCCCAGCTGAACAGTTTCTGCCTGGGGGTCACCCCCACACTCCGGGCTGGTGAGTGAGTGGAGCTGTAGTGGGCTCACTGCACGGTCACAGGGCCAAGGGCACTGGATCCTTGCAGGTGCAAGGTGTGGGGAAGGCTGGGCGCCCGTTAGTGGAGAATGGGCAGAAGGAAGGTTTGATGCAGTGTTTCTCCACTGGTAGGTCGTGACCGCTGGGAGTCACAAAAGGCAATCGGGAGAGGGGGAGGGCATGAGACACTGAAAATCTTACTACAATTGAAAGCACTGACAATCTTGCTTCCCCACTCCCTGCCCATCCTTCCCCTTCAAGATCGAGTATTCTCTGTCTGCCTCTCAGGACATGTGCATACAAATCAGTTCTATGGCTGATCAATGGTAGCACCGAGGCATAGGGGTTGCCAACTTTCTACTCACACAAAACCGAACACACTTGCCCCATCCCTGTTCCCACCATCCTCCAAGGCCCTGCCCATGCCCCACCCCTTCTCCGAGGCCCTGCCCCACTCACTCCATCCCCCTCCCTCTGTTGCTAGCTCTCCCCACCCTCACTCACTCGCTTATTTTCACTGGGTGGGCTCAGGGGGTTGGGTGCAGGAGGGGGTGAGGGCTCCAGCTGGGGGTGTGGTCTCTGAGATGGGGCCAGGGATGAGGGGTTTGGGGTGCAGGATGGGGGTCTGGGCTGGGAGTTGGTGCCAAGGGATTCAGAGTATGGGAGGGGGCTCTGGGCTGAGGGTAGTGGGTTGAGTGTGGGAGGGGGTGAGGGCTCCTACTGGGGGTGTGGTCTCTGAGTCCAGAAATGAGGGGTTCAAGTTGCAGGAGGGTGATCTGTGCTGTGGCTGAGGATTTCAGAGTGTGGGAGGGGATTCTGACCTGGGACAGGGGTTTGGAGAGTGGTTGAGGGCTCCCACTGGGGGTGCAGGCTCGGGGGTGGGTCTGGGGATGAGGGTTGGGGATGCAGGAGGGGGGTCATTTGGGGGGCTCAGGGCTGGGGCAGGGGGTGGGCTTGGGGTTGGGGAGTGGGCTTACCTTGGACAGTTCCTGGTTAGCAGTGCAGCGGCGCTAAGGCAGGCTCCCTGCCTGTCCTGGCACCGCGCTGTGCCCTGGAAGTGGCCAGCGGATCTGGCTCCTAGGTGTGGGGGCCAGGAGGCTCCTCATGCTGCTCTAGCTCATAGACACCGCCGCCCCAGCTCCCGTTGGCCATGGTTTCTGGCCAATGGGAGTGCGGAGCCAGTGATCAGGGTAGGGGCAGCACGCAGAGCCTCATGGCCCCCCACCTAGGAGCCAGACCTGCTGGCTGCTTCCAGGGCACAGTGCGGTGCCAGGACAGGTAGGGACTAGCCTGCCTTAGCCCTGCAGCACTTCCAACCAGATTTTTAATGGCCTGGTTGGCGGAGCTGACTGGAGCCGCCAGGGTCCCTTTTCGACCAGGTGTTCCAGCCAAAAACCAGACACCCGGCAACCCTACTGAGGCAGCTTTTTACTCTTCTAATAACTGTGAGGTGGAGGGAGAAATGACCATTTTGGTCTTAAAAGAGGGGGTGCCCAGGTGATCAGGGTGAGAATCACTGGGATAGTGGGTATGATGTGGCACTTAGACTGTGGTTTGAGTTCCAGCTCGGCTATAGACATCCTCTGGGCAAGTCACTGAATCCATGCTTGGCTTCAGCCCTCCTGCTGTAGAATGCTGACAACAATTCCTTACCTCTGAGGGCCGCTCTGCACTGCAGCCGGCGTCTGATGGCCGCATGAGCGGACAAACCCCATCTAACTAGATCAGAGCTAGCTCAGGTAATGACAGCACACAAGCTGGGGCAGCATGGTCATCTCGTGCTGTACCCACGGTCCTCGGTGGCCGGGGCTAGTCCGCGCTGCCATGGCTTCAATACGGGTGTTACTCAAGCTAGCTTTGACAGAGGGTAAGTCTGCGATGCAGCTGGAACATGCAATTCCTAGGTCGGGCGGACGTACACCTAGGATCTTGAAGGCTTTGCTGTAGCAGCCACAGGTTATTTTTAGCATGCCAGCATAATCAGAGCTAGTCCACCCCCATCTGCCTGTGCTGGGAAGTCCACCTCAACTGCAGTGTAGCTGTGCTGGGAGGACAAAATGTGTCAGTCACTGTGAGGCACTGAGGGACTGGAGGGATGAGGGCCAGAAGCCCTTTGGGTAAAATTCAGGGCTAGCGCAAGCCCTTCTGGTTGCGCTAAACGACAGTAGTGGTGCTTAGGCACTGATCAGAATTTCACCCTTTGTCTTGGGATACCTTGTTAGTCTAGTAATGAACTGCAGCTTTGGAGGGCAGGTTGCACCCAGCCTGGTGCTCCAAAGCTAGACAGCGCAGGAGGCTCAGGATAGGAGAGAGCGAATTCCTGGGAGAACCTGAAACCCTTTAGCCCCTCTTACTGAAATGTGCAGGCGTGTTCATTATCCTGCAGAGAGAGGCAAGCCCCGGGGTGTGCTCTGCCTGTCTTTGCTCTCTCTTGCAGCAGACTCCAGGGATTTTCCAAAGGCTGTCAGCCAAGCAGAGCAAAGGAGAGGCAGGTGGATTCCATCTCCAGTGGCTGGTTCCGCAACAGAGAAGCTCAGCGGTGACACCCCAGTCCATTAGATTAACAAACTGCTGGAGAAGTGAGCAGAGACGCCCCATGAAGTGACGGAACCCTAACAAAACCTCCCATAACAGCAACAGGAGGAGGAGGCAGCAAAATCTGAGCAGCGCAGGAAAAGCGTGTGGGGAGGATGAAAAACAATCAAGGATAAAACCAGCCAAACAGGAACACTTCGGATCTGCAAACATTATTAACCCATTCACTGCCAAATCCAAGTGAAGACACTTGGGACTCAGATTTGCTGGTGATCTCGTAAGCGGTACAGTATGTCCAGTTACGTATGGACCTGATTTCCAGAGCTGCCTGGCATTCACGAATCCTGATGAAGTCATCTGGTGCAGGGCTCTTCTAGAAAGCAGGTCCCGTCTGTCTCCATCGTGCAACAATGTCCAGAAAGAGCTGCTTTCTTCTAACGCTGAACAAGGAGTTGTATTAGAATAGGAAAAGCAGATGCTCAGCTCAGCTGCTGTAAATCAGTGTAGGTCCGTCCATCTCACTCCAGCTTAGGATCTGGGCCAGAAGATATTGTCACTGACCTACTTTGCTATACTGCAGAGATTCTCCCTAGACCCTCTTCCAGCCTCCATGCTACTTACGTTCTTTCCTGATGTTCATTTAAAAGAACAGCACATACACTCTTTTGTCTACCCCATGCCTCTCAGGCAGCACTGATGTGGTTAAATGTGTAGGTTTCTCCGATGACTTGGAGATGTAAGTGCTAGCACGGAAAAAGCTCTCAGAGAACTGACCAAACTACCTGATGATTTGACTTTGGAGACCACAAGAGAGCACTGTTCCAGGATATCAAAACAAACCTCTTCAACCAAAGATCACGGCCCTTTAGAGTGGGACTACTTAAATACACAACCAAAGCATATATCCTGCAGCCAGCCAGAGACAGAGGGGATCGATAGCGGGAAAGTACAAAGAGGAAAATAATGATCTTTCAAGATTACAGGAAAGAAATCAGAGATGAAAGCCAAAAGTTCAAGCCAGCCTGCATTTCAGCCAAACAGCAACACACTGAAGTCTTATGATTTCCCATCTGCACGGGATTCCCACTCAAACACAAGTGCAGGATTCTCAGTTTCTCTGAACCTGAGGGGGCAAAAGAATGTCAGAAAACACGATAAACAGAGGTTTTATTTTAGGATAAACTACAGACACAGAGCTAGATTGTAACTAGGCCATAGGAGATACAGAGGGGCGTAGGAGTCAGGGACAATCCCAGCACTTGTCTTAGACAATATATCTTATGTTATAGGTAGATGAGCGCTACTGTGGTTCTATTGTCTAGAGGAACCTGGGGACACTCAAATGCAACACATTGTTGCAACGGACATTATAGCTTTCACCTGTGTCTGTTTAAATAGTCCAGGAATTTCTGCAGAGCTGCTGAGAAAAGAACGTGCTGCAGAACTGCTCCTAGAAGCTGGCTAATGGCTGCATGCACTCTACACCCTACTTGGTGTCTCCTTTTCTGTGCTTGTGTGAAAAGCAAAGTCTTTGCTCTGGAATCTCAAGGGTTGGGTCGTGCTGAACCCAAGTCCTGGACCCATCTCTGACACTCACGGTCTCTGGGTCTGAACTTTGAGGTTGCAGCTCATGACTCAGCGAGGGGATGACACACATCGTCAGCTGATCCTACACACCTTCCTGCAGGGGCCTAATCAGAATGTTCCTCAGGAGGGGGCCTACGCCTCCCCTGCACCTGGCCCCACACGCTACTCCCACACCCTGTCTGAGCATTCCCCTTGCTGCTCCCCCATACCCAGTTCTGAGCTCAGACCCAGCGAGGCAGTCAGGCTGAGGAGCATTATCCCCACCAGGGGCTGGGCAGTTCTAGGAGCCCCAGGCCCTGTCCTCTTTCTGCATCTCTGCTTCCCCAGGAAGCACAAAAAGCCTGGATCCAGCCCCCCCACCCTTATGGGGACGGGAAGTCACTGGCTTCCCCTGCTCCACTTCTCCTCAGGGGCTGAGGGTGCCCGGTGCCTGTAGGCGCCAGAAAGACTGCTGAGGTGGGGGCCAGTTAGCTTTAAAACCACAGCAGTGAAAGGAGCAGAATATGGGGCCACTGGGCAGCCCCAGGCCGGCAGCTCCTCCAGCATGGCTGTACCACCCCGAGCCCTTCCACGCTGCTTTGTCTCCTGTCTGGGGTGGGGTCTGTACAGCCCCACTGGAGGACAGAATTGGGGGCAGAACCAGTACAGCCACGCCAGGGGAGCTGCTGGCATGGGGCACTGGCTCCTGGGAGTAATGTTTCTTTTACCTGTAAAGGGTTAACAAAGGGAACCAAACACCTGACCAGAGGACCAATCAGGAAACCGGATTTTTCAAAGCTCAGGGAGGAAATTTTGGGGTGTGTGTCTTTGTCTGTCTCTAGTGTCTCTCGGCTCTGAGAGGGATCTCTCTATCTCCAGGCTTTTCTAATCTTCTGTTTCCCAGTTGTAATACAGGTATAGACAATATAGGTTTTTATATTGTTTTGTATTACATGTGTATTTTGCTGGAATGTTTAAATTGATTTTTTTGGATAAGGCTGTTATTCAGTTTGTTTTCTTTAAGCCAATGACCCTGTGTATGTCACCTGATACAGAGCATTTTTATGTCTTTTCTTTCTTTTTATATAAGCTTTCTTTTAAGACCTGTTGGATTTTCCTAGTTGGGTCTCAAGGAATTGAGTCTGCAGCACCAGGGAATCTGTGGAGAAGAACACAGGGGGAAGAGAAATCTCTTTGGGTTAGAGTTACAGAGCTTGCATTTGCAGGGACTCTGAGTGAGGGGAGCGAGAACCTGATCTGCATTTCAAGGAACTGAAGCAGGTATCTCCTAGAGTACCAGGGCGGAAGATCTGGAGGAGGTAAAGAGGGGAAGGGAAGTGGTTATTCCCTTTGTTGTGAGACTCAGGGCATCTGAGTCTTGGGGGTCCCCCAGGAAGGTTGGGAGCAGAGTGAGCCAGACACTGGAATTTTTGGCTGGTGGCAGCGCTATCAGATCTAAGCTGGTAATTAAGCTTAGAGGAATTTATGCTAGAACCTCATATTTGAACTCTAAGGTTCAGATTGAGGAATATATACGGTGACAGGTCTGTACAGCCCCACTGGAGGACAGGATTGGGGGCAGTACCAGTACAGCCACCCAGGGGAGCTGCTGGCATGGGGCGCTGGCTCCTGGGAGTGGCGGCCCCACATTCTGCTCCTTTTGCCGCTGTGGTTCCCTGCTCAATGTGCCCCCTGCTTCCTTCTCCTCAGGGGCTGAGGGTACCCGGTGCCTATGGGTACCAGAAGGACTGCTGAGGTGGGATCCCAGAGGCAGCTGGGCCAAATTTTTAGCTGCTGTCATGGCTGCGGGGTGGTGGCTCTCCTCCCTACTCTCCAGGCATCCCTTTGCCATCCAACACAGCAGTGATCCTTGAACCCCCCAGCACGTTATTTCTGACCTCACAGGCTGGCTGGCACCCAGGCTGCATATCTGGATGGAAATGAGGCAAGGCGTGTGTGTAACTGTGCCCCCGTGTAAGTGTGAAGGGGGCAATTGTCTGAATTTGCCGAGGTTCCAGTTTGCTTTAAAAGCTGAAATCTCACACACTGGACATGCCAAGGCAATAAACCTTCCAGGCGATATTTGACTGGAATTGAATAACACCAACCCCTTTTACTGAGTTCAGGCAGTGTTCGTTCACTAAGTTGAACTCTAGGTTCTTTCTGGGTCTACTTTGACCTTGGATGGCACTTTTCACATCAGCACACTAAGTTGTTCTTAGCCAATCACCAGTCTAGTATTTCACCAAAAACCACATTATATAACTACCATAATCAATAGTTTTATAGATTAAATTTTGATATCAGAGGTTCTCGGCATGTGCTGAATACAACAGACTGTATTGCAATTGATGGACATAAACAGCATTGAGGCCAAACAGTTATACCAGAGAGCGACACAAATCCCCAAGATTTATTCTTGTGTTTAATTAGCAGATGGCAATTCTTTGGAACAAATAATTAATGTTTTTGGACAACAGTTTTGGGTTAGCTGAAAGGCGCATTCGACCTGAATTTGTGAATAGTGTTGGACATTTTTTTTTCCTTTCAGGACTAGATTCACAAGGGGACTTACATGCCATTCGAGGACAAGGTAGTGCCTGCCCCGCCTCACCCCGACAGTGTAGTGTGTGTGTTAGGGAACTCCTGGGATGTTGTGCTCTGCCTGGTTTGGAGAAGGGATTTGTATTTAAGTCTCCCTAACTACTGGGCTATTCTAGGATGCGTTTAGCTCAATCTGCAGCCCCCCCCCCCCAGGCTAGGGAGGGTGAAGAACCATAAGGAGCAGAGGTGAGGCTGGGAGGGCTGAACTATGGCCTGGGGACTGCAGGCAGTCTGAAGTGCGGAGGGTGGGGGCTGATGGGGTGGGGAGCTGTATGGATGGTGGATGCTGAGCAGACGGGGTGAGTGTGGGGAGGGTGAACTGAGAGCAGTGTCGGTCGATGGGGTAGGTGAGTTGAACTGAGGGGGTCTGAGTGGAGGGGAGGTTGGGTGGGGACAGAACTGATGCTGTGATGAGGCACAGGATGAATTGCTGGGCAGGAGATGGGCAGATGTGTGGGTGAGAGCAGGGGCCAAAATCCCCTTACCCAGTACACGTGGGAGAGTGAGCGACAGTAATGTCACATGCCCACTCCCTGGGGATGGGCTGGGGGAGCTCAAACATCAAGAGATTGACTGAAAAACACAGTGTCATCTTTTAAAAAAAAGTCATGATTTTGGGGGTCTGACTCGTGATTTTTGGTCTCCTGTTATCCGCATACAGACGTGTGTCTGAGTCCTAAGGAGTGCAAATCGTTTATAATTTGGGATGAAAGCTGTGTGGGGCTTCTTAGGGTATCAGGATGCTTGATCTTTGTAAAGGGTAGTTTTCTGGCTCTCACAGCAAGCTATTCCTAAACAGTTTATCTGACTTACTGTTCCACTTCTCCCACTGCTGACACATAATACCTTCCCAGGACACAACAGGCCAGTGATGGACGCTGCACAGAAAAACCTGTGTTGCTCTTTGTTTACCACGTAGCCAGTCAGAGAGGGACAGACAGCTCTGATTACATGCAAATCCTGAAAGGTCCTGCCTAAGCAACAGTAGTTTGAAGCATTTTCCTAAGCACCTCTTTCCCCATTCCTGGGGGAACAGAGGCTCCAACCTCTGTCCTCTGGGGCTCCTGAGCCAGGGTGTCTCACGTGTGGGGGATATGGATGTTGATTCCCCCATTGTCTAGAGTTTGGAAAAGGTACAGCAGTGCTTAGCTGTGATTTTGGTTGCTATGGAGAGGAGGAACAGGCTGACTGTGTCCTGATTTTAGGGCCTGACAGCCTAATAGTTATTAGTTATCTAGTCAAGTGATGGTTAACATTAATAGCTCTCAGACCCGACGCCCTGTAAACCATTCATGATTCTTTGGAACTGCCAGGAATCACGGTGCCGCCAAACGGAACTGATCTTCACTGCTGAGGACCATAGCACTGGAAAGGTATCAAGAGAGACGAAGCAGGCAAGGCCAGCACCTCAGCTGGTGCAAGTCCGCTGGAGTTAGTGGAGGACCATGGTACAGAGAAGTGTGCATGCGATCTCCCAAGCCACAGAAAGCACCATCAGCCTCCTCCATTACTCTCTGATCCTTCACACTACTTGCTTCTCCTCATTGGCTTAAATGAGACTCTGAGCTCTTCACGTCAGGGTCAATCTCCTGGTGCACCTTTACAACGCCTAGCGCAACAGGGTCCTGAGCCTGGCTGGAGCCTCTGGCTGCTACCGTAATGTATGCAATTGGCCGAGTGAAGTGAGGCCTTACACTCAACCCCATGGCAGTTGTCTGTCTGTCTGCCTGTCCGGAACATGATTTGAATGCCACAGCCAAAATGTCAGGGAATGCTCTAGAATTCAGCGGGCAGAACCCTATTGATTTTGGTGAACGTCAGAAAAAACTGAAAGGCGGAAATAGAGGGCGCACAGAGTCCGGGCATCTGGAAAACAGACCCAGAGCTTCGACCACCTCTGTAACTGGGTCTCACGCTGTATTACTTCTGTCAGCCAAGTTCATTGCATGTGCCAGGGTTCTTTGCATCCCCCCAAAAGCTCCCTGGGTACCACCCTCCCATCCCCCTCTATGGCATAGAATCTCGGCAACTCCTCCTGTGATGTTGCACTCCATATGATTTTTATGAAAATATGCAAATGAGTGTGAATATAATGTAACTGGAAAATACTTCATGCAAAAGGTCTCTTGTAAGGTATCATTACCAAGCTTATAATCTACTGAGCGTGTTCATCCTATTTGTATGAATGTATCATTCTTGGATCTGAAACTAGGGATATAAAATATAACTCTGAGGTCCTATTGTAGTTATGCAAAGTGTGGGCTAAAGGATGGCTTGGAATCTTGCTGGCTCCCACTAACCAGGACAATTGGTTGTAAATGGCTCTGTGTTACTCGTAAGTTTTCCTGTATGTGTGTGTGCTGGCAAGTGGGCAATGATGTCTTCCAGTGACATGTGATCATGTCACCTGAACTGGAATCCATCTTTAACCTGATGTCTTTCCATTGAGAAGGAGGGGGTGGGAACCCAGAGAGGGACAAAGGATTCCCGCCTTCTGCAAAAGATATATAAGGGGGTGGAACAGAAGAAAGGTGGTTGCAGTCATGAGAAATCCCCTAGTTACCACCTGATCTGGAACAGGGATTGTACTGAGGAAAGGATTGGGCCCAGACTAGCAAGGAGTCTAGTCTGTGAAGGAAGTTTATGGAAACATCTCTGAGGGGGAGATTTACCTGCATTCAGTTCCTTAAATGTATTAGATTTAGACTTGCATGTTTTGTTTTATTTTGCTTGGCAACTTACTTTGTTCTGTCTGTTATTACTTGGCACCACTTAAATCCTACTTGTTATACTTCATAAAATCACTTTTGCTTATAAATTAACCCAGAGTAAGTGATTAATACCTGGGGGAGCAAACAGCTGTGCATCTCTCTCTATCAGTGTTACAGAGGGTGGACAATTGATGAGTTTACCCTGTATAAGCTTTATACAAAGTAAAATGGATTTATTTGGAGTTTGGACCCCATTGAGAGGTGGGTGTCTGGGTGCTGGAGACAGGAGCATTTCTTAAGCAGTTTTCAGTTAAGCCTGCGGCTTTTGAGGGGCGTAGTTCAGACCTGGGTCTGGGTTTGCAGCAGGCTAGTGTGTCTGGCTCAACAAGGCAGGGTACTGCAGTCCCAAGCTGCCAGGGAAAAGGGGCTCGGCCATAGTCTCAGCATATGAGGTGGCAGTCCCAAGGGGTTTCTGTGACTCAACCCGTCACACCCCCACCTTCCCTCACGCCAGGGGCCTTGTGTGCCCCCTATGCCAGGTTGCTAGGTGTGATCCATTGAAATGTAAATGGTTCATGATAATGGGTTGCTGCTCCTGGAATTTCATGCAGGAAAAGGAAACGCAGCCAAGCAGGGTGGAGTGGGGTAGCTGATAAATCCCATTTTGACATGTTTGGAATGGAACATTTTAATTTTTCATTTTCAAATGACTTTTGGTTTTGAATGTTTAAAATGTAGCCAGAAATTCTTTGTTAGACACTGACATTTCAAAAAAGTCATAACTGAACCAAAAAGTCCAAATTCAAATCAATTTTGTTGAAATGAAACATTTTGAAATCCCCAAAATGATTTTTTTTTCCCCCAGAATTTTTCTTTGTGGAGACTTTAGACATTTTTCTCTCTGCTTTTGAATGACGTCACATTTCAAAATCTGGAAATCCTTTGTGAAATGAAATTTCCATCCTCTGCCCAGCTCAGCTCACTTTAGCCCTAAGAATTCTACCCCAAGCAAACTTGTGACCCTGAGAAAGGAGAGAGGCCATAGTTTCCATGAAATCCCCTAGGGAATTTGCTGTTGCTATCGATTTTTCATGGAAGGTGTGTGTATACTTCTGTGATGGGTGGCGGGGTAAAACCCTACAATAGATTAACAACAGAATTGTATGTTGTACTGGGACACGTGGTCCACCATGTCCAATTTTAATTCTGTCTGATCTCTTTTTGAATTCTTTGACACAAGCCCTGAAAGGGAGTCATAAATGACTGACGTGGGGAACACCTGTGTTTCATGGTCTGTTAGGTCATCAGCTGCAGATTATATCGGTTTTAAAGTTAAAAATATGTTTTAAAGGAGATTTTCTCAGGGTGCAAATCAACATTGCAGTTGATAACTTGAAGGAGTGTGGGAGTGGTGGCCTATTAAAGGCTGAAAAAAACTGGTTTGATTCACACACACAAAATGCCCTTTAACACAGGTTCCATACCTTAAACCCTTTATAATCTCTTGCTTATGATGTACATTTGGGGCCCAGGTGGGTGGCATGGGGTGACATCTAGCTAGGCTGCTGGGGGCCAGGGATGGGGTGTCTGCCTGGACTTCTTGGGGAGCGTCAGGCAGGAAGAGTTTAGGGAGGAAGGGGTCAGCTCAGTCCAGGCTGCTCTGAAATCCAGTCAATGAACCCCCATCCCACATTCATGTTGACTAGCCTCCCCCCTCAATTAATGCAGGATTCCATCCTCCCCAGACGGTTACTTGTGGCTGGGCCTTCTGCACTTTATGGTTAGCTGGGGAAAGAGCAGGAAGACATGGCAGCATCTTCCCCCTTCCTCACCCTCCAGGAACTCCCATATGTGCTGCCTTTCCCCTCAACATCAGAGAGAGAGAGAGGCTGGGGTTCGGGGGGCTCTCAGGAGCCAACAGGAGTTTTCAGGGAGGGGAGGAGAGGGATAAGCTGGGCTGCCGCTTATCCACAAAAGGGAAAGGGGAGAAAGCCCAGCAGCTCAGACTGAATCTGCTCCCTCCTCCCCTTTGGAGAATCAAGCATTGGCCTGGCACTTCCTCCTGCTTCACCCTTTCCAGTCTGAAATGCCCGCCAGCTCTTGGGCAAGGCGCCTCCTCCTAGACCAAGCTCCCTTGCTCCCTGCAAGGCAGGGGAGGGGCAGGGGGCTCAGAGCCGAAGCTGGAGGGTTCATCCCCAGCAGCCCCACCCCAAGCACTGCCTGGAAGCAGGACAGACCGCGGGCCATTCTGTGTGGTCCATGCAGCTCTGTCCAACACAGACCGAGAGAGCAGGACAAAAGGCACCGGGCACAGCGTGCCGCCTCCACAAGGTCAGGGCTGCAAATACCTAGCGGGCGAATGGGGGTGAGACCACCCAGCCTGTCATGCAGGGCATGGGTCATTCTGCCAACCAGTAATAACAACTAAAGGAGACTGCATCAGAGCCCCCAGTGAACCGGGGTGATGGCCAGATTCAGCTCTGCTTCCTAATGCCCTGCCTCAGGCCTGGCACCCGGTTCTAGCTCTGCCCCCCGCTGACATTATCTACCTAGCTGTCGGGGGGGGAGGGGGGTTGATCCTGTCCTTGTCACCATAGCAATGATGAAGTTAGGGGAGCCTCTGGCTCTTGTCCCTTTTTGAGGTCAGACTCTGAGTGCTGTAAGGTTAGTAGGCTTTGGGGTGGCTGGTTGTTTGGGGAAGTTAGTAGGGAGCTGAGACTAGAAGGGGTGTTTGTTTTGGGAGGGTCACTTGGGAAGAGGAAGGTTTTTCAAACGTTCCCTAAAGGCCCTGGATTCACTTTATGGGCATCTGTTCCATAGCCGGGTCCCCTCAACTGAGAATGCTCTGTTCCAGCTCTCACCTGCTCTGGTCCTGGGCTCTGAGATCTGCATTGTTCCCTAGGAGCCTTCCTGTCAAGTGGGGAGGAGCTGGTGGTTCATAGATAAAAAATTGGCCTTTGATGTAGCTGGGGCTTGACCCAGTTCCTGCTTTACAGATTAGGACCAAGGCATCATTCTGGCATTGGAAGCGACCTGGGAGCAGTGGAGGGACTGGAGCATGGGCCAGATGTGCTCGCAGCAGCCTGAGCCACGGTGAAGGCAGGCAGCTGCAGTCAGTACCAGCTGGAGCCTGGCCATCGTCTGGACATTCAGCTTCAACTCCAGTGATTCCAGTGACCCAGCCAGGAGGTGAGGAATGCAGGGATCACTGGGCCCATGGCTTCATCTAAAGTGCTGTTTCCTAGAGTGCTGGAGATGAAAGACGTGATGGTACCTGGCCACCCAAGCCCAATGAGGAGGTACACAGGGTTCCTAGGTGTCACACCACTTTGATGGGGCTGGATCAGTTTGCCAGGAGGTGGAGACAATGCCCTGGCCAGCTCTTCAGACCATTCCCTCTCCAGAACACCATCACCTTGGGCTTACCAGGCTTCACCAAAGGGCTAACATCTAGGCACTCTGAGGAGTCAGTAGTGGTGTGGGCTGCACCAGTGGAGAATGAGAGACACAGCTGAGCATCACCAGCATGCTGTCAGCAACTCACTCTCTCTCCCTGCGGCCCACAAGGCCCCAGCCCCAGGAGACAAGCTGCATTTCCACAACTTGGGGGTCAGACTGCAGGAAACTCACCCAGGGGGGCCTCTGCCACCCCCCATACACTATCACAGCAACACAGTGGAGGTGGGGCTGTGAGGGCACGCCTGGCATATAACTAACGGGTCTGTGCACATGGCCCAAGCCCTGACATGGAAGGAGCTGTGGGCAGCCTGCCTTCTACTCCTTATACCCCGGAGCAATGACCACAGCCCAGCAGCAGTGTGATTTCTCTGGCTGCTGGTCCCTAGCCCCCAGGATGGTGCTTGCAAGCTTTCTCACGAGACCAGGATCACCACTGGTGGCTGTGCTAGGACTGCCGGCAGGGTCTGTGCCCGGGGAGCCCATCAGGCTGCGAGCATTCTGAAACGAGAGACAAAGGGTTAATTTAATGTCAGGTGCATGGTTCTACCTAATTCCATTGACACCAGTTAATGGCCAGTTTACAATAATTACTCTCGTCTTTCAGTGTCATTAAAAGATACCTGGAGCCTTATCGGACTGCAATGAAATATATTAAATGACTATTACTCGTAGAATTCCTACATTAAAAGTTATTTATTATAACTCCCTAATTACTACAGGATTTCACTATTACTGTAGATGATGTTTAATTTCTAATAATTATTATCTGTGCTAGTAAAAGTTGGGGACAGGCTGCCCTGGAACAGGGTCACCACGTCCCTGTGTCTGGGCTTGTCATTCACATTCATGCCATTATTCCTGTTTGTCACCCCCACTTTGCCTTGTGAACGTCAGCACGTGGTGCCGGGCAATGGAGACTCAGGGTCGTAGCTGTCTAAAGCCATCAAAGAGATGGAAAAGGCCGATTATGTCCTCTAGCCCATCTGCCAGGGGCCAAGGCAGGATTGGTCCCCGTGGCGCATTGCCTGACTCATCTCACAGTCAGGGAGCCTTTCCAAAGAGCCAGGAGAACTTTTCCATTTTTCAAATTGCTCCTCGTTGCACCCCATTGCTCCCAACGTGCACCCACAGCTGCATAGTTCACCAGCAACGTCAGCAGAAGCTGTCGCCTGGACAGGATGCAAGCGTTTGCTGTGCAGTCATGCTCAGACGTGACAGAAGCTTGGTCACGTCTAGCCGCAGACTCCATTGTCACGACCACCAGTGCAGCTGCACCGGGGTGAGTGAAAATCCAACTTTTGCCAGCATAGACACAGCCCTTGTTACACTCCAGTGAGATGAACCGTCCAGCGTCACGTCTTAGGATGGTCGTTTCAGACCCTCATCCATCAGTGCTGAGTCCGTGGGTGCTCTGGCGCTAAGCACCCACCAACTTCCCATCAATCAGCTGTTGGCGATCAGGGGGCGGAGTGGGGGTGGGGCATTGGGGCACCCACCTGGAAAGAAGTCACTGCCTGTGTCCTCAACCGACTCAGTAAGCATGCTGGTGGTGCTTAACTTTACACACTGAGGGATCACTGGGCAGAAAGCTAAGCACGTGCAGACGCCTTGGCTAGATTGGGGCCCAAGACATTGCCCCATTCATTAACCTTTGGAAAGTTTTGGGTTGCTTGGGTCTTTGGACAAGCACAGAGCCTGATTGTGAGCCTTTTACTCCAGTTGGTGAGCAGTAACTTTCATGGATAGTTTCAGCAAACTGCTCCCTTACTCACCAGTAAGAGGTTCACAGTCGGGCCCAAAAGAACCTAAGCTTTCTAAAGAACAAGCTCTTGTATTCTGCAGAATCTAATGGGGCTAGCAGGAAATGGCCAGCCTGACCATAGACAAAGAATGGACAATGCAACCCCCCATGACAGCCGAGCTTCCTATCTGCCCAGCGAACCCCCCACAGTGAGCCAGCTTCAAAAACAAAGCTCTCTGCTCAAAATCTCGCCCTCCAGGTTCAAACCCTGTCCGTGTCTGAAAGCAAGTGGCTGCCCTTCCCCCACACTGGGGTTTAACTTTAAATCAGAAGCCAAAGACAGTGATGCTGAAAGTGTTTGTATTAATATGCTCACAGTAAAGCTGCCTGCTTGGGAGCCCACCGCTCTGAGACGCGCGTTTAATAATATGCCATTGCAAGATTTGTGCAATGTGGCCTTGTACATTATTCATGTGAGTGTTTGCTTTTCCTTTCATCGCTCTTTCACTCGCTGCACGGAGATGGCTCTTTAAAGGTGTAAAATAGGAATGTGCAAAGCTTTGATTTAATAACCCCTTGCCAGGATAACGCACTCTCACAAATATAGGCTAATCCAGAGCAGGATCACACCTTCTTGCAACATTTAACCTTATGCATAGGCCATCTGGAATGTTTCTATGGTTACCTCCTCATGTTTAGCTTTCGGAGTATTGCTAATGCTGAAGTTAGATCATTTCTTCTTGGAACTTAAATTCTGGCCTGATTTTCAGAGGAGCTGAACTCCATCAGCTCTGCTGGAGTCACTAAGAGCTGTAGGCGCTCAGCATCTCTGGAAAACAGGCCCAGCTGTTGTTACTACAAAATTTCTTGCAGTGCCAGTAGCTGCTTGGATAGCATCCATGTACTTCTGTAGCAGACATGGACTGGCTCCAGAACTTGTTTATATGCCCCAGCTGTGTTCATCATAAGATCCTTCGATGCTCAGCCAGTGCCAGGTATGGCTCAGGTTCGCTAAAAAGGGTATTTTACACACAGAGCCACCTGGTGACTGAATGGCATTCCTTTATATTCTTACCATTTACAATATTTACACTATCATGCTCTCTTTGAAGTTCAGTACATATCAGCCTGTTAAATGTCTCTGAATCATACTGTTTTTTTTTCAATTACATGATCTGAATGCTTAACTGCTTGGTCATCTGGCTATCCGTTAGTTGCAATGACTGGCTGTGGTCGGTTTGGAATCTGAATCGTCTTCTTGTTCTGCATCTGCCATCTGTAGAGTTTGCTCCGTTGATGGTTCTTTCTGAGGAACAAACTATATACGCTGATGGTTTCTGTTGAACTCTCCACTGTCTATCTCGATCACGTATGATCTGGATGCTGAATTCTTTTTCTTCATGACAGCTAGAGTTGTACATTTCTTTTCTCTATCCAATTTGACAGGAACACGGTCAGCAGGTTCTAGATCTGGTAGTTCTTTGAGTGATGTCTGTTGTGAAAGCATTTATAAGTTCTTTTAGCTTTTTTTTTTTTTATCAATTTGGATATTTTCTTCATGTCTAGCCACTTTGGAGATAGATTCTTTCCCAAAGTTGAAACAGTAGTTCTGAGTTGTCTTCCTATCAGGAGATGTACTGGATTATATCCGGTAGTGGATACTGGGGTTGATCCATAACTCAGAAGAGCAAGGAATGGATCTTCTTGCTGTAGCATTTTCTGTACAGATTTCTCAGATTCTCCATTCGCTTGTGGTTAATGTGGGTGCTAGCAATAGGATTAAAATCATATGTCATTTAGAATGACTTAAATTCTGCTGCAGTGAACTATGGTCTGCTGTCTGTCTTTAGTTATTCTGGAATACAAAAGTGAGCAAAAGTGCACTTTAATATCTGGATAAAACTGCAACATCTTATCTCTTTCAAGTACATTATTTCTATATATCTGGAAAAATGGTCCACAATGACCACATAATGATGTCCTCTGAGGTCACATAAATTTGCATCTAGTCTCTTCCAAGGTCTGTCTGGTAGAAGAACTGTTACCAAGTGTTCTTTATGTTATGTTGGTTTGTTAGGTCTGCAATATTCACAAGCAGATACTTTTTATTTGTTATGTCCTTCCTGATGCCTGGCCACTACATTGACTGGTTGGCCTGTTCGTGGCATTTAGTTAATCCTTGACATCCTTCATGGATAAGGTTTAGATTTCTCTTCTCACTTTGTTTGGAATTATGAGGCAATTTGCCTTTAATCATGAGTCCATTTGACTCGCTTAATTGTCCCTGCTCCCTAAAGTCATCTCTTGTCACTTCCTTAGTGTCCTTCAGATACTTGGGCCAGCCACCCCATTGTAATTTAGAACTTCCTGAAGTTGCATGTCTGATGAGGTTGCTTTTTGTAGCTGGAGTAGTCTCTTTTCTGGCACTGATTGGTATGAGTCCACAGCATCCATGTATGCCTTGACATCATGTTTGAGGGTGTCAGGGGTGGTTGAGTGTGGTGCTGGGCACCATGATGGAGTGTCTGCTACTACCAAATTTCCTTCAGGAACGTATTTAGCACTTGGGTTAAATCACATTAACCTTAGCAATAGACGTTGGTATCTTAGTGGTGTTTGCTCAGGTCTTTGCCGTTGATGAGGGTTATAAGTGATTTATGATCTGTTATCAGTGTAAATGAATTCAGTCCACTCAGATATCTGTAAAAGTTCTTATGTGCCCATATGGTTGCCAGACACGCCTTTGCAATTGGTGCGTATGGTTTTTCTGCCTCTGTAAGAGTGTGAGAGCAAAATGCAGCAGGCTTCCACTAAGAATCATGCTATTGCAGCGATATACCACCGAGGTCAGAGCTGCCTGCATTCAGACTGACCGTGGTTGGTTGGTTGGTTTGTTCACATTGCAGTACTTGAGAACTGGAGCTGCGGAGATCATTTATTTTACCTTTATGAAGACAATTTGTTGATTTGGCCCCCATAGCCAAGGTATGTTGGACTTTAAAAGTTCATTCTGTGGTTTTGTCACTGTAGGTATTGACCATGGCAATTTACCATCCTCAGTTGCGGTACGTTACTTGGTGCATTCAGTTATCAAATTGCTTTTACTTTTTCAGGGCTAGGACTGAGTCTATCTTTGTTTATTGTCTGTCTCAAAAACTTGTTTGGGGGTCAGCAGAAAATGCATTTTTCCTTGTTTAGCTTCAATCAAGACTGACTGATTAGATTTAGGACTTTGTTGACGGTTTTGCTGTGTTCTTCCATCAAAGATCCATGTATCAGATTATAATCCATAAAAATGACACCACCATTTATGTTCATTAACAATTCTGCCATCTTTCTTTGGAAAATTTCAGGGGTATTGGTAATTCCAAAATATCATCCTTGAAAGCAAAATCTCCCATTGGTTAAATGTAGTCAGTTTATCGCTTTCTTTAGCTGAACAAATTTGCCAGAATCTGCTTGAGGCATCCAGGTCCTTTCACTTTGGGAAGGAAATCATCTAGTGTTGGGAGGATGTATTTTTCTCTCACAATTGCTTCATTAAGTCTTTCCATATCCACATAGATTTGTTTTTTCTCATGTTTCTTTCCAATTGGTACCACTGAGGCACACCATACTGTTGGCTCAGGGATTTTCTTGATTATGCCAATCTGCTTCATTCTCCTTAACTCAGTTTCCACTCTATGAAGTAATGAGATAGAATCTTGCAAGATATATGTACACTATACCATTCAACATTGTCTCTTAAGGTTATTTGTACTGTATAAAAGTCTAATATTACCAAATATTCCATCGAGTTCTTCCACCTTTCGCATTAGGCCCATTGCGGCTGTGACTGAAAAGGCTTTTTTCGGTGGTCCATTGATTACATACTCTGAATGCAAAGCTCTGGGCTGGTCTACAATGAAATGCTACGCTGGCACAGCTGTACCATGCAGTGCAGCCGGTGAAGACACTCTATGCTGATGGGACCTGTTGGTATAGAACGTCTTCATTAGACGTGCTACAGCAGTGCAGCTGCAGAATCATAGAATATTAGGGTTGGAAGGGACTTCAGGAGGTCATCTAGTCCAACCCCCTGCTCAAAGCAGGACTAATCCCCAGACAGATTTTTGCCCCAATTCCCTAAATGGCCCCTTCAAGGACTGAGCTCACAATCCTGGGTTTAGCAGGCCCGTGCTCAAACCACTGAGCTATCCCTCCCCAATGTGCTGATGTAGGGCTGCTAGTGTAGACGAGAAGCTCTCCCATCGGCATAAGAAATCCACCTCCTTGAGAGGTGGGAGCTATGTTGGTGGGAGACGCTCTCTCACTGAAATAGTGCTGTCCACACCAGCGCTTTGGTCGGTGTAACTTATGTCACTCGGGGGTTGCTTATTCACACCCCTGAGTGACATAAGTTATACCAACATAACCTATTGTGACAAGTTCTCCCTGGGGTGCCACCTGGAACTGAGGTACCACTGAGACCACCTGACCCATCAGCCTGGGTTCCTGTTACACTGTACTGCTGAGACAGGCTCTCAAGCCCCCTCCAGCACATACACAGGTAGGGACACACCCAGGTGCAGCTACACACAGATGCTGAGATCAGCTTGGCATGGGAAGGCTCAGCCAAGGCACCTCCCAGTTGCTAAGGTACGCACCCACTTTTGGAGTGTAAACTCCAAATTATAGCATTTTAGAGATCTGTACAGCATAAGCTCATGAAATTCTCCACATTGAGGGAGTGGGTGAAGAATATACACTGCTTTCTGCCCCAAGTTATGACTTCCACATACTTGTTTTAGACAAAGCAAAAATAAGTTTATTAACTACAAAAGATAAATTTTAAGTAATTTATAAGGAATAGCAAACAGATCAAAGCAGATTACAAAAATGCAATCTAAGCTTAATATACTAAAGAGATTGGATATGAGTAGCAAATACTCACCCTAAATGCCAATTTAAGCTGGTTGCAGGGATTATGAAGGGCAAGCTGCACTTTCTTGAGCTTAAAACCCCAGGTATTCCTTTCACAGGCTAGAAATCCCTCTATCTTGGTTCAGCCCTTCCCTCCCAGTTCAATCCTTCTTCCTCAGGTGTTTTCAGGAGTCTCCTTTGGGTGGGGAGTCAGTGAAGAACCTCAGCGTCACTTCCCTGCCTTAAATAGCTTTTGCATAGGGTGGGAACCCTTCGTCTCCAAGCTTGGTTCCCAGTGGAAAAACACTGGTATTCAAAGATGGAATCCAAGACCAGGTGATCCGGTCACATGCCCCTGTAGTGCTACAGCAGCCATGACTCTGAGGCTGTTTGTACAGTCTTCAGAAGACTCCCCAGGAAGACTGCCCGGTGGGAGATTAGCATCTGCTAAGACCTATTGGTCTCCCTAATGGCCCTTGCCAGCCAACCATCTCGACTGATTGCATTCTAGCTAATGCATGTTCCCCAGGTGCAAACACATTTATAATAGATGTATAGACAATATTCCTAACTTCAGATACCAAAATGATACATGCATACAAATAGAATAATCATTTTCAGTAAATCATAACCTTTTCAATGTTATCTTACATGACCTATCTTGCATAAAATACGTCATAGTTATGCCGTAATCATAGCATAATAATATTACCACAAAGAATATGGGGCATAATGCCACATCTATAGTGTAGACAAGCCATTTGTCTTTTTTAGTTGTTTCTATGGTGAACTGGTCCATTCAGTTCAGAATACCTCCAGGGCTAATCAAGACTGTGTCAGGTGATTTTAGCTCTGGGAGGGGTTGAAGGTGATTGTAAGTCACTTCTGAGATGACTGTGATGTCAGCTCCTGAGTCAACTTTAAAGTAAATAGTTTGGCCATGAATATGCACTCCCAGGGAGGCTCTATGCCATCACAAGTGATAGATCACAGAAACAATGGCTCTTGATTGTCTGTAATCTGAGTCAACTCCCTGACTGCTTTGGTGCAGCAAACAGCTGCAAAATGTCTATATGTGCCTCTGTCTGGACATACATTATCTCTTGGGATATGCCTTTTTCCACATCTTATGCATGTAGTCTGGAATTGGTCCCTTTTAGCCTGGGCATTCTCTCTCTGCCCAGGGATTTTATGGTAAATACTTTTCACACTCAAGTGACTGTTTACAGTTTCTAAGTTAGTTTCAGGATTTTCAAGTTTGTCAAGTTTCTGTAGGCTTTGCTGTTTCACTGTTTTGCTATTTCAACAGCTGTGGCTAGAGTTAAATCTCTCTTCAATTGTAGCTGCTGTGGAAGGTTTTTACCTGTTAACCCACCAACCAGACACTCTCCTATATTTTCAGGTTTTGCATTCCCAAAATCAAAGTTTTCATCCAATGTATCCAGAGCTCTTATAAAACATTCAACATTTTCCCCTGGTGCTTGAATTCTCCCGTGAAAACATGATCATTCATAACCCACATCTTTCTGAGGTATAAGGTATGCATCAAACATAGCCAGATCCCTTTCATAGTAAACTTTGTGACTGTCTTCAGTAAAGTAAGAGGATTTAAAGATATGCTCTGCCTGATTCCACATAGCATAAATTAAAGAAGATGCCCTGTATATCTCCAGTTTCCTGGTGGAGCTTTGTAGTAGTTCAAAATCTTGCAAAACACTGCTTCCACTCTGTCCATTGTGAAAATTTGTCAGATCTCAAGTTCTCTGGGGAACTGAAGAGCGGCATGTTGATGAAATCCTGAAACCTTTTTTGCTGTTCCTTCTGTTTCTGTTCTAGGTTTACTTTTGACACCATGTCATGTACTTCTGTACTTTGATATGGACTGGCCACAGAACATGCTTATACACAGCAGATGTGTTCAGCATGAGATCCTTTGATGATCTGCCAGGTCCGGCTGAGGTTAGCTTTAGAAAGGCTTTTTACACACTTTGCCATCTAGTAGCTGAACAGTATAATGCAGATTAGCATTCCACTACAGATAGCAACATAAAATGGATTCTCAACAGGTGAAAGTCCCCATGTCAATGGTTTCACGTCTAAGAATTGAGATGAGAACTTTTGAGACAACTCAGAAAGCTACTCCACAAATGGCTGTGGTAAAAATGATGCAGGGTCATGCAATTAGGTTATTTCCAATTGCAGGGCTTGGAAATATCTGAAATCACTGTTAAGAAGCTGCTCACAAGCAAAAGCTGTTTTAGCTTTGAATGGTGGAACATCGCTTGGAAAAGTAGGTAAGAACTAGACTCTTTCCTTGTAGCTGGAGGTCAAGCGTATTCATATGACTGCTGATATTGCGAAGAAATGCCACTTACATCATGAATGTTTCATTATTCAGGGGTGACAGTGGATCAGGCACCCTTCCTTTCCTAAAATTCTCTGGGCACAGGGAGAAGACTTATAAAATTTGTTCTTGGCTGAGTCACTGTATGTTTGCATTCAGTGATTAATAATGGCGATGAACTTCCTTAGATAAAATTCTGGCTGGCCCGTGTTGGACTGCACATGCAGCAGTCAAGTTTATCCCTTTAACTGCAGCCTCTGCTAAAGGGTTGCGGTTGAAATGTGCTGTGAGTTTGAAAAGGAATGTGGAGGCCTATTGTCAGCTTTACTCAGAGCTGTCACTTCTTTTTCTTTTCAATCTGTGTTGTGTTGCCAATTGTTGCAGAAACAAGCTTTTTCAAGTCAGGAGCTTTGCCTGATCTGTCGAAAATGTCACAACTTGCTTGTAAATATTCCACCCAGCCCCCCCTGAAAAAAATCTGTATTTCAAAAATCAATTATGGTGGCTGAGTAACAACACTGTACTTATCTATCACACTGTTCACACAACCTGGGCACTTAAAAGCGACTGAGTAAACAGATAAGTGCGTTAAATCTCGCACTGCCCAGGTGATAAACAAATTATTCTTTCCATCCATATTTCATCACAGTACAATGACCTCAATTCTGACCCCAAATGAGTAGTATTCTTCCACCAGTAAATTCAGAATGTAAACATAACACAAGCCCTTTTGTAATAGAAGCATAACAATTATATATGTTCAGATTCATGATTCATGCTGCAGAAGAGTGTTTGACAGAATTTCTGGTTCCAATGTTAATTTAAACCCCCACCAAAGAAAGACTAAAGCACAATCTGGATTTCTGAAATTTTCTTTAATAGACAAATTCTTTATGACATGACAACAAATTTGGCAAACCCCGGCCTTAGAAAATACCTTTAGCAAAAAGCAAATTGAGTATAAAGTTTTTGTACAAGCTCCTGCAGCTCTCTCGTGGAATAGAAAGACAGCTAAATATCACATGAAAGGCATGAATTATTACAGTACCTAAAGAGATCAAATGTGACCCAGTACATCTTCAGGAAATCCAATAGAAGATGAAGCCCTCAAGATAATGAAGCCATCAAGTAACTTGCTCCTCTTAAAACTGTAAATGCAGGGAGTGATAATTTGAATTTGCAAACTGTGCCCTAGTCCAATCTAACAAGCAGGTTTCATATCTAGAGGGAAGCATTAGCATGCAAAGGGAGAGGTTACAGAGATGTCACAGATTACATTAACTAACACAGATCCTCTGAACACGGCTGCCCACAATGATGAAATTATGTGGCCAAGGCACAAGCTCCCCATGCAAGCCAACATTTTGAAGAGCAGAGTGCAGCCAGACTTGGTTTGATTACAATCATTTACATTTGCACTTGAAAGGGTGTATTACAGGAGATACACGGGATGTACAGGCAAATAGCGTGAGCAGGTAGAATGTACATGACTTTGCACAGATAAATGATGCAGAGGGGGCATGCGACACAGGGATGTTAACAGCCTATGATGTCACCATCAGCCAAGCCAGTGACTGGTGCAGTAAGGCAATGCCACCCACCCATGCCTGGCTCACCTGTGTGTCTAACTGCTATAGCCTGAGGGTGAGCCACAGCCAGGTGGGACAATGGAGAGATCTCAGTTGTCAGGGACAGAGTGAGAGGAGCACAGTGGCAAAGATGTTCACTCTCAGGGGTGGCAAGGGGGCATGTAGGGGGTCAGACTGAGCTGCCACACTCTGCGCAGAGTAAGGGGTGGGGGTAGCTGTGCCACCCAAGAAGCGGTCTGGGAAAGGATTGTGACTCAGTAAGCCATGCAATCATTGAAATGTTGGGCTGGAAGGGCCTCGATAGGTCACTGAGTCTAGATCCTTGCATGGAGGCAGGACCAAGTCAACCTAGACCATCCCTGACAGACGTTTGTCCATCCTGGTCTTAAACCTCCAGTGATGGGGATTCCACATCCTCCCTTGGAAGCCTGTTCCTGAGCATAACTACCCCAAGACATAGGCACCAACTTTTTGCAGTGCCGGCGAGTGCTCGACACCCACCCCGGCCCTGCCCCGACACCACTCCTGCCCCCATTACCACCAGGGGTGGCTCCAGGTACCAGCACGCTAAACGTTTGCCTGGGGCGGCAAGCCGCGGGAGGCAGCATTCAGGCTACCTTCAGCAGCATGCCTGCAGGAGATCCGCTGGTCCTGTGACTTTGGCGGCAATTCGGCAGCGGGGACGCTGAAGGTGCAGGATACCAGTGGACCTCCTGCAGGCATCCTGCCAAAAGCCTCCTGCTTGCCTTGCTTGAGGTGGCAAAACACATAGAGCCACCCCCGCTTCCAACCCCTTCCCCAAAGTCCCTGCCCCAACTCCACTCCCTCCCTGCCCCTATTGGACTCCTTCCCCAAATCCCTGCCCCGGCCCTGCCTCTTCCCCAAGCGTGCTGCGTTCCCGCTCCTCCCCCTCCCTCCCAGCGCTTGCCGCTGCAAAACAGGTGTTCCGTGGCAGCAAGCGGTGGGAGCTAGGGGGAGAAGCAGGGACCTGGTGCGCTCAGGGGAGGAGGCAGAGATGGAGGTGAGCTGGGGTGGGGAGCTTGGCTGCCAGTGGGTGCAGAGCACCCACCAATTTTTCCCTGTGGGTGCTTCAGCTCCGGAGCACCCACAGAGTCAGTGCCTATGGCCTGAGAGTTAGGACATTTTTTCTAATATCTAATCTAAATCTCCCATGCTGCAGATTAAGCCCATTACTTCTAGTCCAACCGCCAGTGGATATGGAGAACAATTGGTCCCCATCCTCTTTATAACAGCCCTTAACACATTGGAAGACTTTCCTTGGGGTCAGATTTTCTAGACTTTTGACTATTTTGGTTGCTGTCTTCTGGGCTTTCTCTAATTTATCCACATCGGTCCTGAAGTGTGGTGCCCAGACCGGGACACAGCACTCCAGTTGGGGCCTCCCCAGTTCTGAGCAGAGCGGGCAGTTACCTCCTGCGTCTCACATACAACACTTCTGACCCCCCTCATGTCCCATTTGCCCTGACAGAGAGGTGAGGAGAGGGAGTAAATGGCAACTCATACATTATTGGGGGCTACTTACTTACCCCTTTGTGTCAGCCCAGCTAGCCAAGGCACTGCCCTGCTCCACTCAATCGCTCTGCACCAGACCTGTATCCAGGATCCAGGTGGATCTCACACTGGTGCCTGGGGCGTTTGTGTGGGACATGGGTACGGTTAACCCCAAGGGATCAGCCATTCTGTCTTGCATCCCCAGTGCTCCCTGCAGACCCCCAGCGAAAGTCCTTCTGAATCACTAGTTCAGGAGATGTTTACATTTAAAATAATCTCTTTTTTAATGAATGTTTATTCCCCTTAAGAAAGTTCCAGTCCTCACACGAATCTCATGGACCCAGGGCCGGTGCAACCATTTAGGCGGACTAGGTGGTTGCCTAGGGTGCCGAGATTTGCTGGAGGAGGCGGCAGGCAGTTCCCGTGGAGCTGCCGCAGTCGTGCCTGCAGACGGTCGGCTGCTCACGCGACTCCAGTGGACCGCCTGCAGGTACACTGGACCCTCCACGCAGGCACCACTGCAGCAGCTCCACTGGAGCTGTGGGACCAGCGCGCGGGGCGGCGAAATTGCCGTCCGCCTGGGGCACTCAAAACCCTAGCGCCGGTCCTGCATGGACCCCAGACAAGGTGCGAAACACTCTTTCTGCATTCCATGGTACGCTGCAAACAAATCCTTATCTAAAGGAGGCCCCCAAAATGCCATGGAAAGCATCACAAGAAATTAAGATAAAGAACTCCAGAGTGTGAGAGTACTGGTCAAACGACATGAATGAGACATCTGGGGGCAGTTCATCAGCACTCACTTTAGATCAGTTCTGGCTTTGAACAAAGCCCAGCAAACAGATAGTGCCCCATGCTATACCCAGGAAACGTGCCGTTAGTGATGGTCAGAAAATGGAGTTTTTTCCTGAGGCAAATTTTAGTGGCAAAAAAATCATTTTTGTCTAAATTTTCAAGAAAAAAAATTGCCTGGAATGAACTACCATACTACCTAGCTGAGATAATAAGGTGGTTTTGGTGGAGGAGTAATAAAACAAGAGAGAGAATTTCTGATCCTTAATTAGTCTTAATTTTGCAGGGAATAACCAAGAGGACTGCAATCCAATAGACACACATTCCAGGCACAAAGCCAGCAGTTCTTTTCTTTGCTTTCGAGTAGCTCTGGAGGTGTCAGGGAAAAGAGAGAAATCTATCTGTTAAAAATGTTTTGTTCCTATTCATTCTCCTGAGCACAATCCTGGCACACACCATTTCAAGGGTGATGCCCAGCCCCCCCCCGTTTCAGATGCTACGCTGTACAAGAGACCATGTGAGGGTGATTTAATGACAGGAGGTTAATAAGAATATGGAATATTTTTATCATGTAAAGCGAAGGATCAAATATAGCCAGAACACTCAAGAAAGGAGAAATCTTTTCAGGCAGCTCATCTCTTACAACAGACTCTGAGATAAGTAGGAGCCTTATCCTGTGGGATTATCCCTGTTTTTGTATTTCTAATTTGTGGTGCTGCTATGGGTAGGTGCTCTCTATATCTAAATAAATAAGTGATTCAAGCGCATACAGGCTCCCGCGGGTCTAATTTTTGGTGTATTAAAGAATTACCGTAATAATTGCATTAAAGTTCTTGGACTCTACGTTTGTGCATGTCTCTCATTCAACAGCTCCGTAGATGATCTTGCGTTTTAATTATGACGGTTAAGGCTCGTTATACTTGACTCTAAATTTGAGATAACACCAAATCCAGTGTGGATGAAAAGGAAATGCATTTAGGGACCAATTCTGATCAGCTTTAGCCTGGGTAGGGCATGCTGCTGTGGGCTTTCAGTTACTCAGAGAAAGCATGCTAACAGTCTCTGTGCTAGCCTCTAGATGGACTTTATGTACCCCAGCGCACATAGACTAACTCATCATCTGTGTCCTTTTCTGGTTAGTTTTAAGGTTTCCCCCCGTAAGGACCCACAGGCTGGTTCTGAGATTGCCAACAGGCCTTTTCAGTTGTTGTTTGGTATCCTAAAAAGCCAAGGACTCTACCAAACCTGCTCTGCCTCCCAAGAGAAAGCAGTGGCTGACAGGTTGATGGTTCCAGATTGTCACATCTGCTATCTTACCCTTCAGTTTGGACAAACACTCCCTCAGCAGCTGTGTTGGAAAGGACTCCAGCATCTAATAAAACCATAAATACAGTCCCATCTAGTCTAGAATGTGCTAGTAATATCATTAATTGTAAAGGGACTCTCCTCATGAGCCATTCCGTTTTTTTTAGGCAACGAGTTGAGAAGAAGGTGGATGTTGGAGGTGGCTCGTGGGAAAACCCACAGGCTGTGGAGAAATTTGGGTTTTAAGGTTGACTGGCAATTGGTTATCAAGAAAATAAGAGAGCCATGAGGATCAGTGCGGCGGCAGAGATATACTGTACTGTGGTAGCCCTATGGCCTTTGAACAATTAAGAAAAGAGCTCCATTTTCATTTTTTGAATGTGTTTGCAGCTGAGAGATAATGCTATGTGATGCATTACAGCGAGGCTGGGGTTTTGCAGAGAAGATACTGCTCAGCTAACGACGAACTCACAGAGGCTCCATCTCATAATTACTTTATTCTGATACACGATTTCTGACAGCAGGAACATTGCCCAATGGAATGAAAGCATTGGCCAGTGGCTGAGCATTGTAAATGGGGATGCTCACAGAGTCCATGCTATGCCTTAAGCTCTAAAGAAGGGCTAAATAAAGGACGGAAATATAGCCGAACAATAGACCCGTTCCTTCCCTGCAAGAAACAATGCCCATTGCTTCAACCATCTTGGAGATGAGTATAGAGAGTCCTTCCAAAGTGAACACAAGCACAGACAGAGCCTGCTGTGGGGGCAGAGGAGCTTTCAGGCTCCAGATCAAGGACAGAAGAAAAAACACAAGGATGGAGCCGAAAGAAGCAACACCTTTCCCATTCTCCACCCTCTGGGCCCAGAGAAAATAGTGCTCAGGTAAGAAGGCTGGCTAGGAACCTAGGACTTGGAAGGTCTAAGTTCAGTTCTCTGCCCTTCCCCAGAGCTCCTGTGGGACCAGATGGGTCACTGAGGCCTGAATGTATAAAAAGAGTTAAGTGCCTGAGTCCCTATATCAGGACAATGGTGATGCACAAAACTCCCACTGAACCACTGTAGATTCCCAAACTTCCTCAGTGCCTAAACTTTAACAGTAGAAGTTCCCTCTGTACTTCTATTTCAGCCTCTGGGCATGCACTCTCCTGCTTCCCCTGGGCCTCCAGGCGCCTGTCTCCCACCTAAGCCCCAGGGCGATTCACAGACCCAGGGGAAGACAGGAGCTGCCTAAGGTTCCAAGACTCAATGACTATGCTCAGGGGGCACCATAGGCCAGTTGGTGGGGTGGGTAGGAGAGAGAAAGGCTCCCTCCTCACATATATCTTAGTGGTTAGAGCACTCACCCAGGAGGTGGGACCTCAGGGTGCAGTCCCCCTGCTGCGGTGATGATTTATCCAGCATGTCGCAGTGACACTGAGCACCACCAGGCCTCACTTCTTTTGTGCATTCAGGCCGGAGTCTGTCTGGGCCTCAGGTTCCTGCTCTGTATAATGTAGCTAAGGGCACTGCTCAACCTCGCAGGGGACTGGAGGATAAACACACTGATGACTGTAGGCGCTCAGGTACTCTATGGGCATCGTGTAAGCACCTTAGGTGAGGAAAATAAGGGTGGTGGGTGAGGGGAATAGAAAAGCATCAGCCTTTTCTGTGAGATCGTCCCCCCCCCTAGTTCACTCTAGAGGGGACATTCCAGCTTTGCTTCCCTGATTCCTCCTGCCACCTGCCCCAGTGGGACCAGCTCCAGAGCTTGTCTTAATGGAGTAAAGGGCAGGTGAATTAAATACTTGTACATGAACAGAGGTTTACTCTTGGCCAAAGTATGAGTTGTCCTTATCCTCAAACCATAGAAATCTGTGCACCCTGCTCCTGTCGGATGGACAGTGTGTCATGCAGAGTCGACAGGCGGCCAGGGATGGTTTAAGGAGAGACGTGCACATGAGCGTCTGGCTTAGTGCTGGGATCCAAGCCTGGCTCTGCTCCAAAGGTTTGATAAACTACTGAGGCCAAAATTTTCAAACGCAGCAGCTAATTTTGCTGCATCTGCCTAGGGCAGGCCTGCACAACATATGGCCCGCGGGGGCTCACTGTGCAGCCCACGACGGGGAATCAAAGGGCTCTGGACTGCCCGCAGCCGCGGGGAGCCCAGAGCCCTTTAAATCCCAGCTGCAGCTGGGATTCAAAAGGCTCTGAGCTGCCTGCAGCCGCGGGGAGCCCAGAGCCCTTTAAATCTCAGCCGCGGCCAGGAATCTCTGCGGGGAGCCCTGAGCCCTTTGAATCTTGGCCGTGGCTCCAGTGGATGGGCTAGGGCTGGGATTTAAAGGGCTCGGGCTCCCCTCCGCAGCATGAGCTCTGGGCCCTTTAAATCCCTGCCCCAGCCCCGCAAAGCTCCGGGTTCCCCCAGCTGCTGGAGCCCCGGGCCCTTTAATTTGCCCCTGACATCTCCCAGCCACCTCTTCAGCTGGGAGCCCCTGGTTGATTTAAAATCAAGTATAACCTCCCCACTACGAACCTTCCTTTTTGGCCCACAGCTGTTTTGGTGGGGTGGCGCTGGGGAAGGAGAGTTTGTTTCTGCAGGGCTGGGCGGTGCTGGGGTGGGGTGTTTCCGCGGGGCCTGGGGGTTTCAGCCCTCAGCTGGTTTCTTTGGAGTAATGTGGCCCTCGCCGCTTTACGAGTTGTGTAGGCCTGGTCTAGGGTATGATCATCAGAGATGTGGAGCCCCTACTGCTTCACTGGCTCCAGCTGGAAGCAGCTCTGAGAATCAAGCAAGAGGTCTCAAGTTAGGCACCTGAAAAATAAGGCAGCAGAATTAATGCGCACTTGAAAATTTGGACCCTAGCCGATCTGGGCCTCAGTTTCCCCTACCACATACAGGCATTGCAGTGCTAGTTCTTAGGGAGTATGAGGCTCTTGGATGTGAGGGTAATGAGCACCAGAGTATAACCTATCAATAAATAACTCCTCTGACTTAGATTATGTCAACACTATGGACCTTACCTAGCTGTACTGCTGCAGCTGCGTCGTTGTATGGTCTCCCATGCAGCCACTCTATGTTGACAGGAGACAGTTCTCCCTCTGGAAAATTAAACCACCCACAGTGAGTGTCTCCCACTGACATGGCACTGTCCACACTGGCGCTTTTGTTGGTGAAACTGATGTCGGTCGGTCGGGGGAGGGGGGGGGTCACATCCTGACTGACAAAAGTTTTGCCAACAAAATTGCTAGCGTAGACGAAGCCTGCGAGTTAGTAGAACGAGATGCAGAGGACACTGTGGTGGTGTTAGATGAGGAAGTGCAAAGCCCCAGGCACTTTTCATTAGAGACGAAATAATTGGTTGCACCCGTCTCAGCTAGATTTTCGCCTTTACTTTGTCTCGTTGTCTTCAGGCTCCTTTAAGATAATTGAAATTTTCAATTTGATGCCTGCGTCCCTCTCTGCTGCTCCATAACTCTCTGCGTCGCACAAGGGCTTTTGTCTGATTTACCTTAATCATTCCAAGAAAAATCCTGCCAACCTGCTCTGGCCACAAACGGCCGTCCCCATGCTAGCTCTTCTCTTGGGGTTTGAGGGGTGTGGTTTGTAACGAAAGAGAAACGGGGTGTGGTAGTATTATTTATAATGCCATGGACCAGGATCCCGCTGTCCAGGCGCTGTGTGAACACAGAACTAAGAGCCAGTCCCTGCCCCCAGGAGCTGTCTGTAACTCCCAAGGTACAAACCAACCCTCTCACACCTGGATATGAGGCTCCGCCCCCTCAGCAGTTCCTCCCACTCTGATTAACCGAGCTGCACACAGGTGACTCTTTCAATCCCCGCCCCTGCCACCTGTCTGTCTTTCCGGCCCTGTGGTCATTTGTGTTGCTTTTCTCTGAAGTCCCTCCGCTCTGCAGACCCGTTTCTGAGGCATGGGGGTGCTAGAACTGCAGACAGCATTCACGTGGGGTGATGCCAGAGCCAGAGAGCAGGTTCTGCTCCAGGACATGGTTTGTCTATACTGCAGTCGGGAGCTATGCCTGCAGTGTGTGTAAAAGCATGGTGGCTCGAGTACAGACCCAGGGTCTTGGGCAGATGGGATTAGCCTGTGCAGTTACCTGTGTTGCTGCAACTTCACTGCTATTGTTACTCAAGATAGCTTTGATCTGACTATCACACCTCCCAGCTGCAGTGTAGACAAAACAGCCCCAGATCACGGGATCTTTCATTAACCTCCATGGTGCATTTCCTATGTAATTTACTCCCTGCTATCACCCACAGGTCTCTTCCAGGGATCCTGATTCCCATTTGTGCCCAGCAAGCACCTCAGACTAGTTCCCCCATTAGCTTGCTGTTTTCCAGGCAGCATCTCACTTTATTTCCTGCCCATTTTTCTCTCCTCTCTTGCTCCTTCTTAGTATTATTAGTTTCCTGTCCTGCTCCACACACACTCTCAGACTCTGGTGTTTCATTTCATCGCCAGCTCAAAGAAAGATGCAATTGCTTCTGAGCACAGAGCCTGGCATTCCCCTGTCTCTTCGCAGTACAAAGAGTGCTCTCCGAGGCACTCCACAATCACGGCATTCTGTAATATTAACTGAATATTAATCCTCCTTCCCTGTGCTCAGCTCACCCTGGGAATCTGGTGTGCTTAGCCTCTTCCCTCCCGGCAGATCCAGGACAGATCTATGCGGGCTCCAGAGACAAGGATGAAGGTAAGAATGTACCAGGCATCCTTGTCTCCAAAGGGAAAGCAAAAAGCCTGGATTTTCTTCCTGGGACACGAAAACCACTTCCCACCCTGAGTGTATCTCTGTCATTTGCAACTCCCGACAAGTGGACACCAAATACACATACTTTCTGAATTCTGGGAACCAGTATAAAGCTTTACTAGGCCCAAGTGTTTATAGATCATGCATCAGGCTCCCCAAAACCATGGAATTAAATAATCAACATCTTGGGTTCTTTCTATTTGCCTTTTGGTTTTTGTTATTATTTATTTGAATTACTGTCGAGCCTCGGAGCCTAGCTCTTGAGCAGGGCCTCGTTGTGCTAGGGACTGTACAGATGTAACATTGACAGACCCCGGTTGTTGGCAGGCGGGATTGAATGTGGGACCTCTGGAGCTTAGTGCATGAGCCTTACTGCATGAGCTAAAAACCAACTGCCTTTTGGGATGTAGAGTAGACTCATTTTTATCTCTCTAAGTGGTCTTGGTGCCACTAGATGGGACAGAACACCACACCCAGACAGTGGGTAGGTTACATAGACACAGAACAAGAATTCTCCAATTTTTCTCTGCAACCATAAAGCCTAGAAACATTGTTTTAAAGTGGAAGCTGATCTCTTGACTCCTGGAGCAGGGCACCAAATAGTGTGGGACTCAGGACACAATCACAAGAGTTGGCAATACTCTGTGTTCCTGCTTTAAATGACTCCAAGCAATAGTAGAGCAGACGAGTTGCCTTTCACAGATTCCAGGATGAGGAGGAGCCATACAGCCAGGTAGTCTAAGCTCCAGAGGGGAAGTGACCTACCCAAATTCACACAGCTGGGTCGGGGCACAGCCAGCGTTAGAACACAACGTCTCTAACTCCTAGGCTGGAGCCCCAAACTGTATTACCACATAAAGTCTGCTGAGCCACCTCTATCACACCTCTGCTCTGTTCACAATCCCTCAGTGCTGCCCCTAAAGCTCCTGAGATGCAGGAGGAAGAGAATTCCCCAAAGACTAAGCTGAGCCCATGATCACCAGGAACCTTCATCAGAGAGCAAAGGGGGAATCCAGCTCTGCCAGGAAGAGAGGCCCCAGGGTAGCTGCTCCCAATGGGCCTTGGCTCAGGAAGGTCGAACCCTACCAGGAAAGAGAATGCTGCATCCCATTCTCCTAGAAGGCCCCAGGTTCCCACAATCTCAGCAACTGGGCCCCCTCCCACAGGTATCCCTGGACCATGGCTCTGTACAGGCAAGGCCTCCCCCTAGCGACACGGGTAGCTATGCCCCCACCCAGGTCCCCTAAAACTCTCCTCGTATGAAGGCAAAATGGCTCTGAGATCAGGAGGCCATGGCCAGTAATCTCATTCGCTTCACCGTGGTCCAGGGCCTGGTAACTCGTCTCTACAGGAGTTTAGCTTTAATTGCACTTGTAAGTTCATTTGATCTCCATAGACACTGCAGCCCCTGCCTTTGGTGGGGAAGGGAAATGACTTTTCATGAATGGCAGAGCCTGTATTCATGAGTGACTTGCTCTTTCACCCTCCCTAGGACAGTGGGGAGAAGTGCTGCTCTCCGGGGCTAACTGGCGGCAGGAGGTGCCTTGTGCATAGGAACTGCTTTGGTGGGGATCTAGGTTCCACGGCACCAGTGGCATCAAAGTCACAGACTCCCTGCTATGCCATGCAGAATCGGGATGCAAAGCGCTGGGAGGTCTCCTAGGCCATCCCCTGTAGGCAGCATCAGATTGTCTCCCACACTCCAGTTGAGTCTCTCAGGTCTTTATAAACCTCCAGACAAACACCCCAGCCTTATATGCTTATCCTCAGGTTTTCCAGCCAAGATTTTCTATCACTTCATTCCCTCTCATTACTGCTACTCCCCTCGCATCAAATGCCTCCCTTCCCCACCTCAGTGTCTACACCCTTCCAATATATGCCGTTGGCCCTGTCATCCATTACTCCTCATTTAGCCGATAGGTACATATTTATCTCCTTGTATCTTGTCTCATCCATCAATCCCACCAGCCCCCTGAGCATCACTGCTGCTCCTCTTTCCAGGCCCACCCATTTATCTCACGCCGTTACTGCATCTGTTTGAGTTATATTTGATTATCTCCTGTCAGATCTCATGCCACCCATGTGCTTTTGTTGTACTGGAGACGCTTTTAGGGAGCGGTTTGTTACCAAGTATCACAATTTATGCTGCTTGCCATAGGGATGGAGGAGGATACCCTGTGGGCCTGGTGCCCCCTTCATCTCTGGCTATCATGGGGATGGGGGAGAAGATCCCCCTAGTCTGGTGCCCCTCTCAATCCTGGTTACCATGGAGATGGGGGAGGAAATCTCCATAGTCTGTGCCTCTCCTCATCCCTGGTTACCATGGCATGGGGGAGGAGATCCCCTTGGCCTGATGTCCCCCTCCATTGGACTCCTTGGGAGGCAAAGTTCCCCTCACCCCAGAATCCCAGAGAGTCCATGGAGAGAAGACAGGCTGGAGCAGCGTTTCTCAAATGTGGCCACCAGGAGCTTTTCCTGCAGCCACAGAGTTGTGGGCGGTGATTGGGGGGCGGGGGCGGTGGCAAGGAGTGTTAAGATATAAATATCACTTTTCACAGAAACAGACTTACTAGCTAGCAAGTCTAAAAAAAAAAAAGCAACCGAAAAAGCAAAAGAAACAACACCAACAAAAAGACAAGAACATGCAAAGCACATTATTTGTTTCTATTCTGTTTAGTTGCAGTAAAGAATAGAGACAATTGTACATTATTTTTATTATCGAGCCTTCAATAAAAACCTACATACAGAAAGTACAATGATTTGGATGTGTATATGGGCACATTTGTTTGTTTTTCCTAAAGCTAATTAAGTATTTTAGGAAAAATTGTCAGAGCGGCCACCAGCAAGAGTTGGCGGCTGCATTCTGAGGCCACTAAAATGTTTCTTGTGAGACCTCCGTGGGCTACATCAACCTCTGCATGCCCAGGGAGGGGATGGGGGGACGATCCCAGCACTAGCCCTGCAGAGTGGATAGAAGGTGCATGGGATGGGAGGAGGAAGAAGCAATGGGAGATGAGGAGTGAATAGGCTGATAGTGTTTGGTGGCCTAAATATGTTTCAGTTAACAGGACCCACCATCGACACCCCAGACGCCCTATTCACCCTCTCCTGTTAGTTACCAAAAAGAACAGGTTGTGACACTTTGAGTTCTCCAGAACCTCCGACCACTGTGTTACCCCTTTGCCTCAGCCAGCAAGAGCTTTCCTGGAGCTTAAAGTGTTTATCTGTTTATGGGGGAGGGATAGCTCAGTGGTTTGAGCATTGGCCTGCTAAACCCAGGATTGTGAGCTCCATCCTTGAGGGGGCCATTTAGGGATCAGGAGGTGGGGAAAGGGATGGTACTTGGTCCTGCTGTGAAGGCAGGGGACTAGACTCAATGTCCTTTCAAGGTCCCTTCCAGCTCTCTGAGATAGGTATATCAGCCTCACCAGAAAACTCATTGAGGCTCTGCCAGTCTAAACTTTGCCTTGTAGATCCATTCAGTGAAACCCCAGTTCCTGACCCCCCTGGAAGAATGTGCCTCAGCAACATTCAGCCCACATCAGGGATGCCCACAGAACTACCAATTCTGCTGTCTCCAAAGAGACAGAGTACACCCACCCTGCTGCCTCAGCTGAGGACTGACAGCACAGACATGACTTATGGTACAGCTACAATGAAGTTTATTAATAAAGACCAGAGCTTGAAGTGATACTGAGCAGCGACGATACATATGGAAAATAGTTACAGATAAAACAAGAAGAAAACATGCTTTCTAGTGTGTAAAACCAAGCAGATGACAGCCCTGGTCTCGGGCAATTTCTCGCCTCTAGTCAGTCCTCAGCAATTCTCACTCCTCGTGGCAGGGGGATTCACCTTTCACAGATTCCAAGAGCACTGGGCCCTTTTGGCCTTAAGTGATAGATAATCAAGGAGTCCCTTTTCTTCCCTTCTATAGTCCAGAAAAATTTGGAAATGCATTCTTTAAAACGCAGGCCCAGACAAAGCTCCTCTCCCCTTCTGTTAGTTCTTCAGGGTGCAGGCACCAAGCCTCTTCTTCATCTCCTGGCCAATTCACTTTTATTATTGGTCTGATCACTTTGTTTATCTTAGATCAGTGGTTCTTAGACTATCGTAGTGGTGACCCCTTTCACACAGCAAGCCTCTGAGTGTGACTCCCCTTATAAATTAAAAACACTTTTTTACATATTTAACACCATTACAGATGCTGGCGGCAAAGCGGGGTTTTGGGGTGGAGGTCTGACAGCTTGTGACCCCCCATGTAATAACCTTGTGACCCCCTGAGGGATCCCAGCCCCCAGTTTGAGAACCCCTTCTTAGATGGAAACATACTTTCATTGTCCTTTGCTTGTAATCAAGCCATGCTGTTTTCTCATTCACCTGTTAACTTGATTCATGTAGTCAGAAAGGACACATTCCTTTATCCAGGGCAGGCTTGTTCACTATCTGCTTCCAAAACTCCAAGAGAAACTCCCCAACCGCATCTTCCACAAACCCCACCCCACGGACCTTTTGAGTGATTCCTAAGATACACAAACACAGGAACTCAGGCAGACCCTTCAAGAGGCCCCGGCACTCTTACTGAAGGACTATTGGGACTCATAGAAACCATCCTCAAACCACTAGCTTCCTCCAGGACACAACCGACTTCCTCCAGAAACTCCACAACATTAACAACCTCCCTCAGACCACCAGCCTTGCTGCTGTGAATGTCACTTCCCTCAACACCAACATCCCTTGCAATGATGGTTTTGGTGCTTGCCTCAAATATCTACAAGACAATGGACAACCCTCAGAGATCAACCCCAAACACATCGTGGGTGGCAGCAGGGACGCCAGAGCTCCAAGCTCCCATGGGCAGTGAGGGGCCCCTGAAGTCTGAGACGCCATGGGTAGCAAGGGGACCCCAGACCTCACAGGCAGTGGGAGAACCCTGGCACTGTCCACTGTAGCAGTGGCAGGTGCTGGACCCCTCCTCCCCAGTAGGGCTTGGACTTTCATCCCTCTGTCAGCACCATTTTGTCACAGTTATTTTTAGTAAAAGTCACGGACAGGTCACGGCCAATAAACAAAAATTCACAGAAGCCCTTGAGCTGTCCATGACTTTTACTGAAGATAATCATGACAAAATTTTAACCTTAAATATGTGTTAACTACTTACGCTAAACTATCTGTTCTACCTTGTGTTTAGCGGTGATTCTTGGAGTACCTTTCCAGACCTGAGGAAGAGCTCCATGTAGCTTGAAAGCTTCTCTCTCTCACCAACAGAAGTTGGTCCAACAAGAAGTTGGTCACCTTGTCTCTCTCATATTCTGGGACCAACACAACTGCTGCAATGCTGGAAACAACTTTGAATCCCAAAGTCAGCCCCTCACAGCCCCCAGGGCCATAGGCTAAAGGTATTCTATTCAGTTCTATTCACGACGAGTCCATCACCGTGGTACCTGAGTAAATGCCAGTTCCCATGGATGACATGAATTTGAACCTTGTTATCACCTCTTTTCCCACTACTTGTGGGGGTATCAAACACTTTTGCTATATGTCCGACCCAAGGTCAGCTTCTAACCTCAGCCTCCTTTTCTAGCCCTGTGACTCAAGTCTCCACTAGCCTCTCACTACCCCATCTCCTCTCTCAAATGCTTTCTCCAAAGACAGAACAAATGACAATAGGAATGTAGCTTTTCAGGGATGAATGGAGCCCTGAAGTATCTGAGATTCACGGCTAATGTGTGCCCTTTCTCAGCTGCAGATGGTGTCCCAGGATGTAATGGGATCCGATGAGTAACCATGGTGATGTGCTCAGATGTTAAAGTCATTTTCGCATTTGGGCCCCCCCTGGAGAGATCAGCAGGAACCCCTACTGCATCTTTCTCTACAGCACTGAGCTGAGGTCACCCACTGTATCAGCTGGATGGATCCTTGATATCAGTTCCAGTGATGACAATGCCAGGGCAAAGTTGGCAGGATGGCAGGAGCCTGGCTGACTTTCCTGCTAGTATCCCTGTCTCCCCCTTGCTCCAGCTCCCTGGGAAGGGTGGTTTGTGCAGGAGCTCTGGCTATGTTCCTAATTCCAGCTTGGTCAGTGGGTATTATTCTAAAAGACACTAAGCAGTTCCGTTATTTACCTGGATGGCAGCCCTGTCCAGTGTAGATTGATGTCAGATAACAGCCCTGGGAATGAGGCAGAGCTGGTGCATATTGACAGTGGAAGTGGGGTTGAGCAACAAAAAAAGCCAGAAGCATTGGTGGCTTTGGTACAGAGTTAGGGACACGGTGCATCCAAAGGGCATGAGAGAGAGAGGGCACAGAATGCTCATTTGCATTCTGTTTCAGCAGATTGGACTCTGGGGCACTAGGTCTCCTCCTGGAGATTATTGTCTTTGCAGGAGGAGATCTGGGATCCATTCCAATTATACCAGGCTTTCCTTTTTCGTGTTGTCCCCAGGGAAATATTACGGAATGTGGACTTATCTTGCTAGACACCAGCTAACCAGGAGATCTAACTGGGTACGTTCCTGAGAAAAATATGGGAACATACCCACTGAGCACAGGGAGGAGAGAAATAGCCAAGGTAAACTCATACATTCTGTCATCCTGAAAGACCCCCAAATGTCTACAAACAATTTATTACCTCATTCACTGTCAGACATGTTCTTGTATAAGCCATGTTTCTCTTAGGTATAAAGGTTTGCAGCCAGAACCCTTTCACAGTCATCTTTGTGACTGTCTTCAGTAAAATCAAAGTGGGGAGGGATAGCTCAATGGTTTGCACATTGGCCTGCTAAACCCAGGGTTGTAAATTTAAGCCATTTAGGGATCTGGGGCAAAAACCTGTCTGGGGATTGGTCCCGCTTTGAGCAGGGGGTTGGACTAGATGACCTCCTGAGGTCTCTTCTAATCCTGATATGCTCTGTCTGCTCCCCCGTGGCATAAACTAAAGAAGATACCTGGATAGCTCCAGTTTCCAGGTGGAGCTTTGTAGCCATTTGAAATCTTACAAAATACTGCTTCATCTGTCCATTGTGAAGCTTTGTCAGAGCTGAAGTTCTCTGAGGCATTGAAGAGTGGCATGCTGATGAGATCCTGAAACCTTTGTTCCTTCTGTTTGCAAATTTTATTTCTATTTTCCTTCTGTTTTTGTTCCCTTCTGGCACTAGTTTACTTCTGACATCCTGTCATGCTACTGTATGAAATATGGACTGGCTACAGCACTTGCTTCCGAATGAGCGACACACCAGATGCGTTCATCATAAAATCCTTTAGTGCTCTGCTAGGTATGACTGAGGCTAGCTTAAATAAGGTATTTTACACCTAGTGGCTGAACTGTAGAATACAGTATAGCAATCCATTAAACCCACCACTGAAAAACAGCCACCTCTGAAGTAAAGCTTGGCAGTTGTTTAACAGCATTCAGCAGCATGTTACAAGAGCTGATGTTAAGAAATGAAGAAGAAGCTTGTAACCAGTTGACAAGGCAGGGAAAATATAAGGAGACTGAATGAAATTACCCAATTACTCTGGGCAGGAGGCTGGGATTAAGGCCTGCTGTTGCTCTGTCAGTAGTGGGCAGACATGAAGCTCTCAGATGGGATCTCACTAATCTTACAAACCTCTGGGGAAACACAGACAAAACCCTAAATCAAATCACCATAAACTTTCCTGGCCTGGGAGCTTGTGCCAATGCTATCAGCTGGATTGAAGGTCTTAAAGATACCAAACCTAATTACCATCTCATCTTTTATTACAGAAGGGTTAATGACAGTGCCCAGGGAAGGAGGGGAAGCCTGTGTTGGTGTTATGGGCCTTTTGGAGTGAGCAGGACTGAGATATACAGATCGGTGGATCCCTTCTGCCCCTTTATCTGCTTCTAACAGCATCCACAAGAAACTTGGTTTTAATAGCTCCATATTCCTGCTCCCCAGTCCCATGTTTCGCTCACTGCTCCTGGGAGTGTCTGTGGCCTCGTGCCCTTTGTAGTTTCACCTGGCACTCAGCCTGTTCCAGGGGCACTCACTTTCACAATAATGACAAGGCTGCAAACCAAAGAGTCATCTCTGCCACAGTCACAAACACAGAAAGTAGGTCACTCAGGCAGGAGGCAGGAGATCAGTGAGTTGCCTTTTGTGTCATTGGCTTTGCAAAGCACTATGGGTGGGACTATTCTTTTTCTCCTTAAGAAACAGGACAGAAGAAGTGTAACAATGAAAATAAAATCATTGGCTGCTGTGATACACATGCTGTGGGAGCTTCCAGTACTGGGAGCAGAGATGCTACTCCTGATGCTGGGTCACCAGGTGTCCCTGAACCAGTTTAGTTGGATCTAGGGCAGGAGGGGATGCTGTCATATGGACGTGAGGGCCAGTCCTTGCCTGAAGGGACCAGGGGGCTATTTCTCTCTGTTCCCCAGCTTTTTGCCTGTTATGGTCTAGGAGGGAATAGTCTGCGGCTAGCAGAGTCAAGATTTGACAGCAACAGCTTTTGAATGCAAATGAAAGAGCTTCAGTCCCTGGGCAATGGGCTTTAACTCCCCCTACAGGCTGCGTCTGCACTAGCAGCTCACAGGAAATCTCCCTCCTTGCACTAGCCCCAGTGCTAGTGAGGTGGGAGTGCTGGTGCAGGCAGCCGTGTGTGGCACTGTCCCAGTGCTAACGATTCGTGGAGACCGAGATTCCAAGGCCAAGAAGGGACTGCCGTGATCATCTAGTCCAGGGTTTCTCAACCCGTGGGTCAGGACCCAAAATTGGGTCACCAGAATGTTTCAAAGGGTCGCATGGCAGCCATTTTACTCCCAAGGGGAAAAATTAGTGGGTGGTCTGCACCCACCGGCAGCCAAGCTCCCCTCACTCCACCTCCTTCTCCTCCCTGAGTGCTCTGCGTCCCTGCTCCTCCGCCTACCTCCCAGCATTTCCCACCCGGCCACCTCCCAATAGCTCCGGGGATGGGGGAGAAACGGGAACCTGGTGCGCTCAGGGGAGGAGGCAGGGAAGAGGCGGGTCTGGGGTGGGAATTTGGGGAAGGAGGTGGAATGGAGGCAGGAAGAAGGAGAAGTTGGGCCGGGGACTTTGGGGAAGAGGTTGGAATAGGAGTAGGGCAGGGGTGGGAAGAGGCAGGTTAGGGGTGGGGCCTCATGGAAAGGGTGGAGTGGGGGTGGGGCAGGGGCAGAGGTGAGGCCTATGATGGCAGCTCCTGTCCGACAGGGCTGACTGTGCTCATCTCCCTGCTCCAGGCACTGCAACCTTTGGGGTCCCAGTGTCGCTCAGATCTGGCCCCGCCGTCACGATGAGGGAAGTCTGGGTAGGCCAAATTTGAATGAATGGCCCTGAAACTCCATAACCCAGGTCACAACTTCACTCACGCAAATTTGGTATCGTCGGGGGGGGGGGGGCGGGGCGGGGCCAACCCTGAGCAGTGCTGCAACCCCAGAGGTTGCACCGCCCAGACCTGCAGGAGCCGTCACTTTGGGGTGAGTGCCAGGCAGCACCTAACCCCCCCAGAGGACAGAACCTGACCAAAACCACCCCAGTGCCTCCACCCCAGACTATTTACTGGGTCATGATAGGCCACGAACATTTACAAATGGGTCCTGAGCCCAAAAAGATTGAGACCCACTGTCCTAGTCTGACCTCCTGCATAGCACTGGGCAGAGAACTGCCCCAAAATAATTCCTAGAGCAGATCTTTTAGAAGAACATCCAAGCTTGATTTAAACATTGTGAGTGATGGAGAATCCATCACAACCCTTGATAAGTTGCTCAAAGGGTTAATTACTCTTACTGTCAAAAATTGACACCTTATTTCCAGTCTGAATTTATCTAGCTTTAACTTCCAGCCATTGGACCGTGTTAGACCTTTCTCTGCTAGAGTGAAGAGCCCATTATCAAATATTTGTCCCCACATAGATACCTATAGACTGTGATCGTGCCACTTCTTAACCTTCTCTGTGTTAAGCTAAATAGATGGAGCTCCTGGAGTTTGTCACTATAAGGCACGTTTCTTAATCCCTTAATCATTCTCATGGCTCTTCTCTGAACCCTCTCAACATCCTTCTTGAATTGTGGGCATCAGAACTGGGAGCAGTTTTTCAGCAGTAGTCATAGCAGTGGCAAATATAGAGGTAAAATAACCTTTTGACTCCTACTCAAGATTCCCCTGTTTATGCATCCCAGGATCACATTAGCTCTTTTGGCCACAGCATCGCACTGGGAACTCAGGTTCAAGCTGATTATCCACCATGCTTCCCAAATCTTTTTCAGAGTCACTGCTTCCTGGGGTAGCGTTCCCTTATCCTGTGAGTTTTGTTTCTAGTTGTGTGCATTTACATTTAGCCATATTAAAATGCATATTGTTTGCATGTGTGCAATTTACCAAGAAATCCAGATCACTTGTCATTATTTACCACTTTACCCAGTTTTTATGTCATCTGTAAACTTTATCAGTGGTGATTTTATGTTTTCTTCCAGGTCATTGATAAAAAATGTTAAAAACCATAGGGCTAAGAACAGATTCTCCATGGGACCGCACTAGAAACACACCAGCTCAGTGTCCGTTCCCTGTTTACAGTTACATTTCGAGATCTGTCAGTTAGCCAGTTTTTAACCCATTTAATGTGTGCCATGTTAATTTTATATTGTTCTTGGTTTTTCAATCAAAAGGCTCTGCAGTATCAGAACTGTGACCTTTATCAGCCAAACTTGCAATCTCATCAAAAAGATATTTCAGGTTAGTGTGATGGTGGGGCAATCAGTGCAGGCTGGCTGCGTGTTGCAGTCACTCTGGTGCTAGTGAGTTGCAGGCGCTGGTGCAGGCAGCTGTATGTTGTCTGATGCTGCTCAGTGCACAACAACCTCTTGGAGAAGGGGTCTGTGGCTGTGAGGATTCTGTGGTTCTTTTCCCACATGGAGGGGTCACTCAGACCACAGAGCTTTTATAAAAAGGATTTCCAGCTCCCCCCTCGCAGATATACCCATGTGTGGGGAAGAGCTTTGTGAGATCCCCTGTGGAGTAGCCTCTGAAGAGTGGGTCACCCCAGTGGGATGAGATATGGCTCCACCCTTTCGCTCTCCAGGAGCTGAGAAATGAATGTCTGTCTGACAGACACACAGATCATTATCTAATCTATCTCTCTATCTCTCTCTCTATCCATCCTCCTGCAGTATGTATGTGTGTACGCAGTAACAACCTTGTTTCTTTTGACTCCATGTGATGCTGCCCAAAGCTGTGATTCTCCCCAACACACAGGTGTGACTGGGAACAGCAAAGAGATGCCAGCCGGTCTCAGCACAAGCCGCCTCCCTACGATCATTAGCTCTTTTTGCTAAATGTGCCCTTATGGCTACAGATGGCTAATTACACCTGAGGAGGTGACTTCCCTGGCGCTCTGTGGATTGTACTGATCTGATCGTCTCCTGCTACCAGAGCCCAGGAAGGAATAAGAGCTCAACAAACATGGGCCAAGGAGATCTCTAAGTGGGACCTTTACAATGGGAAGAACATGCTGTCCTAGGTCTCTTAGCTGACTAAAGCGACAGGCATCCTGAGAACATGCTGCCTCCTCCTTGCGCTGCATTCAGACCCTGTGCTGTGCTAATGACAGGTTACAGGCCAGCGGCCTTGAAATAGCTGCATATATTAGATGATCCAGTGCAGGGCCATGGGGAGCTCGTGTTCATGTTTAGGAGACAAGCCCCTGCATGGGTCACTGGGTCTCAGCCCTCTGGGTCTAAAAAGCATAACCCCAACCGCTTGAGCTACAGCAACTACCCCCCAGCAGCTAGCAGTAGCAGACTCATCAATCACCTGGGGCAGTCGCTGGCCTACGGAGTGGCACTGACCTGGGTTAAGGTGGGGTTTGCATTGACATTTTTCACCGGTTGTTTTTGTTATCTCAGGAAGCATTTATGGAGCCGAAATAATGTGAGAACTGGTGTTTTCCAGCTATTTCCTGTCTCTAGGAACGGAGATGCCATGAATAACATGGAAACCCTGTCTTACTGGAGTCCCATTAGTGAGTCTCTGAAGCATAAAAAAAGCCATTGGAAAAAGTAAATAAATGCTAATTAAATTAACCACCAAACTAGGTTAATGTGGCGCTAACGGTTCCAATCCCAGACGTGCATTCGTCAGGAAATGCAGAAACGAAGGATCTTACAGTAACTGCGTCAGCCTTGCGTGGTGCAGTCAGGATGGCAGCTTGGGTCCTATTGGTCGCTGAAGTCCAGAGGCATCATTCTTGAACAGTCAGCGGATACAAGGGCAATGGCATGAATATTGCTTGGCACTCACAAAGTTCCTCAGTTAGCGATGGGAAGGGTGGTCCTGGGGCCAAGTTGCTGGACTAGGATTTAGAGGGCCTGTGGGTTTGATCCTTGGTGTTGGCACAGACTGCCCATCTGACCCCAGGCAAGGCACTGTCAAATGGCGGGGGGGTCATGATACTGCCTTGGTCTGTTTCAACTGTGAGATGGCTGAGGTAAGAGCTGTCTCTTACTCTGTCTGGCTGTAGTACCCACCCTAGTGGGACGTCGAGCTGCTAATGTCATACAAATCATTGTAGCCATGGGCCAAACAGAAATATCCTAGAGTGGTAATGAAATGAACTGCAATGTTATGTGCAACTGAAAAGCTGTGAACAAAGTGCTAACGGCCACTAGCCATATAACAACCAAACTAGTGACCCGAAGCATTCCACACAATGCCCTGCAGGCAATATGGGCAAGCGAAGGCTACTGGGGAAATCTGAGCTTGGCATTTCCTAGTTTGGACGGTTGCAAATAGCAGTCTAGGGAAGAACAGTCCAGGGATGCCACTCACAATCTTTGTGTCATCTGCAAATTTTATCAGAGACGATTTATGTTTTCTTTCAAGTTATTGATACAAATGATAAATAGAGTCGTGCCAATAACAGCTCCCTGCTGAACCCCGCTAGACACACACTTGCTCAGTGATGATTCCCTGTTTATAGTCACATTTTGAGATCTATCAGTTAGCCAGTTTTTAATCCATTTAATGTATGCCATGTTGGTTTTGTATTCTCCTAGTTTTTTTAATTATTTGTGGGTACCAAGTCAAATGCCTTACAGAAGTCTAGGGGTATGTCTGCAGAGTGGGCTGGGGGGTGTCAGTTTCAGCTCCAGGAGGCATGCCTGCATTAGCTCTGAGCAAACTAAAAACATTGTTTAGCCACAGTGCCATGAATGGCAGGAGAGACTAGAAGCTAGGCATGTACTTGGGGTGACTTGTCCCTCCTGCAGCGTGTGGCACTGCAGCTACATTTTATTTTTAGCAGGTATGGCTCCTTATACTGGGAACTGTACCCCCAGTTTGAAGGGTAGCCAGGCCTACCTTAGGTATATGACAACTGTGCTTTGATCTATAGCAAACAAATTTGTGATCTCCTCCAAAAAGAGATCAAGTAGTCAAACAGGATCTCTCTCCCATAAGCCCATGCCACCCCCAATTTGCACACAACCTATAGTGTAGGCAGGATGTGAGTGAACCTCATCCCCCTTCCGACCCTGCTAAACTGCACCCTGTTTAGGCACTAGGAGGGCTGATAGATGAATGTAATAAATATGCTAATGAGCATAAATTAATCATTCCTAATTTAAAAGGATCAGGAAAAGTTCCTATCTCCTCATCCGTGTGTGCGGGCAGCAGCTCCAGCCGCTCCGGTGTGATCAGCACTGGGGCTTGGTGCTACAAATCACTTTCCAGTCATTAAACAGCAGAAAGGATTCCCAGCTCCCCTATCCCAGGTACCCTCTGAAGCAGCCTAGAACAGCAGGCCCAAAACACAAGGAAGTGGAAGCAAGACACACAGGGAGGTGGTTGATAAGACATGTAACAGCCATGACCCAGTGACACCAGCAACACCCTGAGCAACACATGAAAACAGTCCAAATGGCAGGTGCATAGCAGCAGGCCCTGAGTAAATGCACACATCCATGTTATGCACACACACAGACACACACACACAAAGAGGAACTGGAACGCTCAGTTGATGGAGCAGGGAATGCACAGGAACAGGGGCAGGAAGCAATTAGCAGGAAGACACCACTTGCACACTGACTTTTTTCTTCTTGCACCAGCATCGGCTGCACTGGCGAAAAGCAGGATCTCAGTTTGTGAAGAGATTTGGCTAATCCCTCCTTAACCTGGGGCTTTACAACTGCTTGCGTCCATCACAAGTGGCTGCACCTTCCTGCTCTGGCACCTCCCACTAGCCATCAGACCCCGGCCTGGGCACCAGCACCATGCTCGTGCCAAGGCATTGTCCAGGAGATACAAGCGGCTGGCAGGCCCCTAATGCCGCACAATAATACTATTAATGTTTTCCTTTCCTTTCTCATTGTGGCTGATGCGAAGGCACAAAGGCAGCGGTGGAGCGATGGATCATGTGCTGCCTTCTGAAAGGGAACCCCTGCCAGCTGCACAATGGGGCCTGCTGCTCGCAGAGCTAATTATTTCTGCTTTGGTAATTAGCAAATGACACACAAATAAAACACTGGGCGTGACACTGAAATGGTTGGGTGAGAGAGACCCACTCCTGCATATTTGTGAGGCTCGGAAATAGGTGCCTTGATCAGTGGTGCAAATGGAATCCATTTCTGACCAGTACGGGGGAATGGGGGTGGGAGCAGCAGCTAACAAGGGGGCACGTGATCTCCTCATGTGACCCACCACGTGACTCCTCCCTGCCCCGGCTTCCACGCTCTCCCCGTTCCCTCCCCATGATCTCTGTCCTCCTCCTGCTGTGCCAGACACTTTGGAACTGTAGCGGCGAAAGGAGAAGAACGTGGGGCCACCTGACAGCCCCATGTCGGCAGCTCCTCTGGGGCAGCTGTACTGCCCCCAGCCCCACCCCCTGCCCTGTCCTCCAGGGGGCTGCTGTACAGACAGGTAGGTATTAGCTTTAATCTGCCTTGCACAGGGTCACACAAGCTTCAGCATGAGCTAGCAACCAGAGTATGTGTCAGGACTGAGTCCCCACTCTGGCACTTTGAGTACAGAAGGTGGGGGCCTGCAAGGATTCTAAAAATTAATACTGGCCACTCCAGGCTGGTATCAAACTCCCAAGGTTACAGCTTTTCTCTGCCTTGGATAGGTAGATAGTGCCACCATCCAAATGTAAAACCCCCCTTTGGACCCAGGAAGGAGCACTTGGGAATTCCTCCCTGTGGGGTTCCCTCAGGCCCTTTCACCCCCCTCCGGGGAAGAACTGAGAAAGAAAACAAAGGAAATCAGCTGTTGCGATCAGCTAATTAAACAACATGTGCACAAACCTCTTAGGACACCAAAAATCCAATCCTGTCCTAAAAAAGGGGAGATTTTATTAAAAACAAAAAGGAAGAAAATACACCTGGAACTTGGGCTTTTGCTAGATATTAAAAGAGCAATTCCAAACACAAAGTACCAAGAATTGCTTTCTTGGGGTCCAGCTTAAAAGTTACAAGCAAACAAAAGCACCTGGGGGTTAGCACAGACGAGATCCACAAGCCAAAATGAAGAAATAAACCTGACTGCTTCTATTTAAACATTCCCTGTCCCAGTGATTTCTTCTAGGTATGGAAGATGAATTTGCATACCTGGCTGAAGGCTGACACAGCATTCCTGCATATAGCACTGCTGCTCCCTGTCTCCTTCTCTGGAGAACAACAGATAAAGGGAAGTTTTTTTCCCAATTTTAAAAAGTTCTAGCCCTCTCATTGGCTCTTTTGGTCAGGTGCTCACTCCCTACCTTTTACCTATGCAGGGAGCCTTTTTAACCCTTTACAGGTAAAGCAAGCAGAAAACAGCTACCAAGAGGGATTTTACAGCTAACTGGCTGGCTGGCTGGCCATAAAAGAGAGCTCCCCACGCTTCATTGATCACAGTACGTATGCAGGGAGCCTGGCTGGCTTGTCATCTCATTGCTAACCCATCTGAAGCCCGTGCCACCACATCCACACTATTCTTGTTACCTGTCCCGGCTAGATTAAAGCCAGCATGGGTAGGCGTGCCCATGCTACAACCACACCTCCACTAGCAGTGTAGCTACACCAGTAGAGTCAGTTGTTCAGTTTACCAGTATCATTCCCAGTGACAGCAGGACAGAGCTACTGGGGAGACACTGTGACTTAGGGAGAAGAACAAGAGGTAAATAACTCAATGGATGTGCAAGGTCCCAGAATGCATCCTGTTTGCTGGATGTTGGAGTCAATCAGTGTATAGGGAGATGCCCATCGTATCCTATAGCCCATCTCCTGTTCACCCACCCATGCATCTCAGCCATGGGGTGAGGGATAGTTCAGTGGTTTGAGCACTGGCCTGCTAAACCCAGGGTTGTGAATTCAATCCTTGAGGGGGCTATTTAGGGAACTGGGGTAAAATTCTGTTTGGGAATTGGTCCTGCTTTGAGCAGGGGGTTGGACTAGATGACCTCCTGAGGTCCCTTCCAACCTTGATATTCTATGATTCATTTTGAGCACAGGACCCTTCGAGGCTCTTGTTCTCATTCTCTGTCTCGCTGACCAGACCCATCACTTTAGCACCTGATCATCAGAGCCCCATTCATAGCAAACAATCCCAGTTGCAGGGTGAAGAGTTCAGCCCCTATTCTACTCCATCATCCCCATCATGGTAGTGTCTGAACATCTGCCCATCCCACCCCAAGCATGCTCAGACCTCCTGTAAGGTCCAGGGATGCCAAGATTGCCAAATGTCAAAGACTCATAGATTCAAGGCCATAAGGGACCATTATGATCTGTGAGGAAAGAACTGGGCATGTTTAGTCTAGAGAAGAGAAGACTGAGCAGGGACCTGATAACAGTATTTAAATATGTACAAAGGTGTCATAAAGAGAACAGTGATCAGCCGTCGTCAATGATCATCAAGGGTAGGACAAGAAGGAATCAACTTAGTTTGAAGCAAGGGAGATTCAGGTTAGATGTTAGGAAAAGCTTTCGAACTCTAAGGATAGTTAAGCACGGGAACAGGTGACCTAGGGAGGTTGTGTATTCCCTGTCCTTGGAGGTTTTTAAAAACAGGTTAGACGGACACCTGTCAGGGATGGTCTAAGTTTACATGGTCTTGCCTTAGGCAGGGGGATGGAATAGATGACGTCTTGAGGTTCCTTTCAGCCCTACAATTCTGATTATGATCATCTAGGCTGAAATCTTTCACTGCACAGGCCAGGGAACCTCACCCAGTGATTCCCCCTTGAGACCTGGTTGAGCTAGAGCAGATCTTTTAGAAAGAAACATCCAATCCTGATATAAAGACATCAAGCAACAAGAATCCCACCATGTCCCTAGCTAAGTGGTCCCAATGGTTAATTACCTTCACTATTAAAAATTTGAGCCTATCTAATTTAAATTTGTCTAGCTTCACCTTCCAGTCCCTGGAACTGAAAACAACAAATTTCCAAAAACGAATCTGTCCCATTTCAAACACCACCATTTTTGATGAAAATAGTGTTGCCCTTTTTTAGCTGAGGAGCCAGTCAGAGTTTGGGGCCCTGTGGGTGTTCCAGGTGGGAGTAGAAGTTGGTGGTATTTCCTTGAGGCAGCTTTGTTGTTCTACACAGAATGTGCAAAATCCAGTGTCTCTGTACACAGAAGGAATCAAATGGCTGGAAAGAGCTTCTTGTGCTCATAGCACCAAGAGTGGTTTCTTCAGCCCATATCCTGCACCCAGAAAAACTCTCCTCATGTGTCTTCCAGCTCGTTCAGCCTGCCTCTCTCAGGATATGACTACACAGCAGCAGCACAACTACAGTGCTGCATCTGTGCTTCTGTAGCGCATTAGTGTAGATGCAGAAAATTTTCCATAGAAGTAGTTAATTTATTTGTTTGAGAGGCAGTAGCTAGGTCAATGGAAGAATTATTCTGTTAATCTAGCTGAGTCTACACTGGGGGTTAGATCAACCTCACTACAGTTCACCAGGTGGTGACATTTTTCAAGCCCTGAGAAATGTAGCTAGGTTGATCTAATTTTTAGGTGTGGACCGGGGTCCCATTCAGTCTGTTCTCAGTGTCTGTGAATTCTCCCCAGCCCCACTGCACCACACACACTTCTGGTCACAATCCCCAGTGGAATCCTCTCCCCACCTCCTGTTAGTTTCTGAGCAGGCTTTATTAGGCTTCTTTTTAAGTGTGGCCCCTTGACTGTCTCTTATAACTGACTCAAATGTAGGACTCAGTCACGCAGCCGTGCAAAGAGGATTTCACTCAGCCCATGCCAAAGTTTCACCCAGCTCATAACAGCATCAATTTTGTAGAATCCAGCCATGAGATGAAACCAGCCAATCAAACTTGGCTATTGGACCCCACCTCATGAGGACTGAAACCGAGACACTCAGGATGAAACTGGTAAACAAAAGCTGGGAAATGTAAAATGAAAATCAACCCCCTCAAAGCATCCGCCTTGAAAATGTTCAGAAAATAAAAATATGTTTGTGAAGAGATGCCGAAATTTAACGAAAAATAAAAACGAGACTCAGAAATGTGGCCCAGCTTTGGGCGTGACTTGTTTGGGGATAGTTTTTCCAGTTAGATTTTGTTCCTGCCTAAGACTGCTAAATTCTCTGGAAGAACATACTTCATTATAACGTGGAGATTATTTATCCTGTAGTTGCTCCTAACTTCCGGTACCTTCAGTAGGAACCATTTCCAAGTTAAGCAATGAAGCAGCCTAGCAATTAACTGTGTTTAATTCTCTTAAGCTTGTTGCTATAATTAATGTTTTAACTTTCGGAAGTATAATTAAACTGGAATTGTTCCATGTTCAATAGCTAAAATGTCCCATTAGATAAAGTTAATGAAACTGTCTGTGGTGGCAGATGAGGGCTGCGAGGCCTTTCTGTCAGGGACACATCAATAATCTTAAAAGAAAACATATAAGCAAACATGCGGCTGGACTAATGGCAATATCTTTAGGAACAGTCATTTGCGGGGCTGCATGAGCATCGGCTGAATGGCTTAACGGCTAATTATAAAGGCAATAACATTTGTGAACTCCACTGCATGGGAACACATTACCTGAATGGGGATAGCAGCGGAGTGATGGTCTTTGAGCCAATAGGCCAGATTTTAAAGACTCTAGGCCCCTAAAGATGCAGCTAAGTACCTAGAGGCATTTAAAAAAAGCACTTAGGAGCCTAAATCTGGCCCAATGTGCCTTTCTCAGTTGCTGATTGCTAACTAGTCCCTTACAGCGGGTTTGGGTTATATGGAATAATACTGGTTTCTTTTCTGTCCATGGGACAGTCTTGAGACCCAAGATCAGGGGCTGAAGGGGGAAAAAAAGGAATGATGATGAAACGCTGAGGGTGGAGACGGGCGCCGACAGCAGGTAGCTGGGCTAGAGCAAGGATAGTGGAAATGCGGAGCCGGGAAACCAGAGGCTCCTAATGAAGGAGCTGGAGAAAAGCAAACAGAGCAACTGAAGCTCAGGAAAATAGCCCCGGGGTGGCAGAGGTGGCGTGTACCCAGCTGAGAGGCAGGGCATGGAAGCAAACAACTCAGGGAAGATAGGAGAGAAACAGGGAGCTTTGGTGACAGGGTGGGAATAAAGGGAGGGGCGAAAGCATAAAGAAGCCAAGCACAGTGATAAAGGAGAGCAAGTCACCATGTGACTTGAGATGGGGAATCAGCACTGAGGCAGGGAGAGGGTCGCTGAGCCAAGTTGGTGGGAACGGCTGGTTGTGAGTGAGGTGTTGGGGGGGGATGGAGCTGTCCGGCTGTGCATGGGATGTGTTCAGTGGGGTGACATTTTGGACCCCTCGCTCTTTCTGTTCCTCAGGAGGTTTGATTCATTCTGGCTGATGATGGGGGAGAGGGAGAGAGGCCATAAAATAACCCCTGGCCAGGGCCGGATTAACCTTTTGTGGGCCCAGAGCCAAACACATTTGTGGGCCCCCATGGAGGCAATGGAGCATGGCGCAGGGAAGTCAGTCCCCAGAGCGTGCGGCCAGCCAGGGGCAATGGGCCATGGCATGGCAGAGGCCGCTCTGCTCTGCCCAGCCCAGTGCAGGGCACTATTTACACACTGGCAGTTGCCAGATACACAGTGGGCTGCCTGGCCTTGTGATGCCAGCATGTTCCTTCCCCTCGGGGGTGGGCCCCTACCACGCCACACAGCCCCCCCTCAACACCCCATAGATACCGACACCATGGGTGCTCCGGGGCTGGAGCACACACAGAAAAAAAATAGAGTGGGCTGAGCACCCACTGGTGGCCCCGTCGATCAGCTCCTACCCCTCACCCCACAGTGCCTCCTGCCCACTGCTGATCAGCTGTTCAGTGGTGGGCAGGAGGTGCTGGGGAGGAGGGCGAGGGGCAGGGGCAGGAAGAGGTGAAACGAGGATGGGGGGACGCTCAGGGGAGGGTGCGGAATGGGGCAGAAAGAGGCAGGACCAGGGTGGGGGCTTGGGGGAAAGGGTAGAGTGAGGGCAGGGCCAAGGGGAGAGCAGGGGTCAAGCACCCCCAGGGAAATCAGAAAATTGGCACTTCTGCAACACCCTCCTGACTCCCTAAGGCCAGAGCCCCCGGACCTGCTATGCCCAGCTCCCCCTTCCTCCCCTCCACACAAATGCACAGCACCCCTGCCCAGCACCCCCAGCCCCACCACAACTGCCCAGCATCCCCCACAGAACCCCCACTCTCGAGTGCCCCAACACACAGAGATCTTCCCCGCCCCCTCACAGCCCAGAACACCCCCTACCCCAGAGACCCACTTCCCCATTCCCTGCTGGAAGGCGACCGTGTCTGCCGGGCTGAGCCACCAGTGCAACCAGGCTGGTCCTGGGGCAGGGAACCGCTCTGGTCCCTCGGGAGTGGTGCGATCAGCCAGCCCAGGGCCTGCCCACTTGCCTAGAGGGGCCCAGCCAAGTCCCCCACCCTGTCACCTCCTGCAACTGGCTGAGACTGGCCAGGCTTCTGCCCCAGTGCCAAGCAGCTCAGCTCTGGGGAGACAGGCAGGGCCCCACAGATGGTGGGAAGCAGAGACTGCCTGGAGCTGGAGGTGCACTGGGGTCCGGCCAGGGGGTGGAGAGGAGCCGGCGAGTGGGGCCGAGGGGTGGAGAGGAGCCAGTGGTAGGCTGGGGCTGGGGCTGGGGTGGGGCCGGGCTGGTGGGCTGTCGGGGCGCAGAGCAAGCGGAGCAGGCTGGGCCCCTTCTGAGCATGGGCCTGGCTGGGTGATTGCTAAGGGCTGTTTTTCATGATGGCAGGTTTGTAATTAGCCATTTCAGGGCCAGGGGCTGGAGCTTTCCCTTCCCTGGAGAGCCAGGGCCATGCCCGCTCCAGGTGTTGGGCATGTGGAAGAAGGAAGTGTGCTGGAAACTGCACATCGGGGGGTGTTTATAAAACCACTGGCAGGGCAGCTGCCTGGCAGGGGGGCAGAAGAGATGGGCCTAATTCCTGGGGGCCTGATCCAGCTCCCATTGAAGCCAATGTGAATATTTCCAGTGCCCCGAGCCAGGAGTGGATCACCTGTCTCTATAGTTAATCCAAAGGAACCATCCCAAGGAAGGCAGCTGGTAGCTAAGACATTGACCGTTCTCCTTTGCCAAGAATGAGAAGGAAGAAGAAGTGACTCCAGGGCCATCCCCGCCATTCACTTAACAACTCTCCAGTGTCTGCAGAGAGCTGACTAGCCTTCCCGCCTGTTTTCCAGACAGACTTGATATCGAGTAAAACCAAACCTGCCTAACAGGGCTGGATCAAGGTGGATGCGAGCAGGTGATCCCTCTGAGTGCCAACTTCCAAGTGGGGGCGGCATATTGCTCAGCTTTTTCTTTGCTTCTGCTGATTGACTGGTTATTTTGGGAGGATTATTTTTGCTTAGCCATTCAGAGGTAGGGGGACCTGTTAACATTCTGTACCCTGGCTGGCAGAACACTTTGGGCCATTCCTGCACCCCAATAACCAGGCCAACATCTAACATTCCTAAATAATTACAGAGCCACCCCAAATCCATCACCGCAGGTTTTCCAAACCTTGAATCATTCTTATTGCTCTTTCTGGCCCCTCTCCAATGTGCCAACAGCCTTTTCAGAGTTTAGACACAGTAATCCGTAATGAGCTCCTTAATGCTGTGTAGAGAGATAACATCATGTCCCTGCTCCTACTCCATACACCCCGGTTTATGCATCCAAGAATCGCACTTGCTGTCTTAGTCACAGCATTGCACTGCGGGCTGATGACCATCCCCTGAAATCCTGTTACGAGTCACTGTTCTCCAAAATACAGACCACATGCTACAAGTGCGACCTGTGCTCCTGGTTCCTAAATGTACAGCTTTACATTTAACTGGATTAAAATGTGTGCTGGTCAAATGAGCCCTATTTACCGTGCAAACCCACTGAACTGACCCATCTCTGCTGAACTGACCCATCCCCATCCTTATTTACCACCCTGCCAAATTTAGGTTCATGTGCAAACTTGGCCAGCAATGATTTTATATCTATTTCCAGATCATTGATAAAGATGTTGAAAAGTGTTTGGGCAAAGGACAGATCCTTACATGACCCCAGTAGAAACACCCAAGTTGGATATGAGTTCTCATTTGATGTTAAATTTTATGATCTATCAGTTAGTCAGTTTATAATCCATGTAATATGGGCTGAATTGATTTTGAATAGTGTTAATTTTTAAATCAAAAATTCTAATGCCTGATAGCTACATTTAAGTATGTTCACACAGTCAACTTGGCCAACAAAATTTGTGATCTCAGCCAAAAATAATATTGTTTGTTCAACAAGACCTATTTTCCATAAAATCTTGTTGACTGTCGTTACTTCTGGATATCAGCTTTTCCATGATTTTTCCGAGGATCAATGTCAATTAGCCAGGCTATAATTACCAGAGTCATCTTGTTTTCTGCCATTTCCATCTAGTCCTCTTGCTAACTCTGGTCTAATGAAATCAAATTGAATTTTTAACAGATGTGTAAGACACAGCTCTACTGGTGTTGGCAGGGGGTTGGTTTGTAATCCAAAGCCCTGCAATCCTCAAATTTGCAGTTCAGTGTTGCAGAGTTCTCCCCTCGTTTTTCTGCAGTGCTCTTGTAAGTGTCTGTACTGTTCCCACTTGATACTGGCTGGTTAGCAGAGGATCAAGTGTGTTTTTCTGAATTCCTCTTAAGGAAAATCTGAAATTTCTCACAATAACGAAGTACCATCATCTGAAATGATCTGCAAACACAACCTCAGTGCCTCAGCAGCATGAGCAGCAAATGCGCTTGGGATCTGCAGTGCTTCTGGTTGCCTAGAAAAAAGCATCAGCCACAGCGAAGTAAGTGTGTTTATTCTTCTCTCCAAGATCAATGTGCCGGCTTTGCCAAGGCTCAGGAGGCCATGGAGCAGTTTGCAGCACAGATCCGTGGCTGTGACAGAGCTTGCCTTGGTTAATATCTCATTCAACATCAGTTAAAAATTTGCTATCAAAACTGTTTTTAGACAAAAACTGACTTTTTAAACATACTGAAATTGTTCATGAAAAGTCTGTTTTCCACTGAAAATGTCTATATTTATTAAAAAAATGAAAATAAATCCCCTGAAATGTTTCTATCCAAAATAGTACTGAGATGCCTCATGAAACCCCTCTTGTTGTGACCTTTTCAGAACCTCTTCAAGATTTCTCTATTGTCTTCCCACAGCTAGGCCTGGTGTTAGTGTCACAGTACACTACAAAGCTTGGAGAATTCAGGCCTGTTCCAGTGTCTGTGCTGATTTTCCAGCAGTTCTATTTGAGGCAGGACGGGAGGGTGGTACAGGTATACCTACAATGTGGTTAAACATCATTCATTGCTGGAATTCATCCATTGCCTGATTCCTTTACTGCTTCATAGAATATCAGGGTTGGAAGGGACCTCAGGAGGTCATCTTGTCCAACCCCCCACTCAAAAAAGGAATCAATCCCCAGACAGATTTTTATCCCAATTCCCTAAATGGCCCCCTCAAGGATTGAGCTCACAATGCTGGGTTTAGCAGGGCAATGCTCAAACCACTGAGCTATCCCCTCCCTTCCTCTGGTACTATCATCATCCACAAAATGCAAATGAACTCTTGTGTTTCCAGGCTGTTCACTGTGGTTGCTGCAAACACTTGAATGACCTCTAACCACCTTGAATGGCCTTCGACCACTAAAAGGAAGCTGTGTTTATCCTCCTCAGATAAATCAATAGAAATGAGCTACCACGCTCGAATAGGTGCTGCCAGAGCTACAGAGCTGTTGCTGGCGTTTCATCAGACACACTCTGACTGTACATTAGCTCCTCACTAGGAAGTCTTGAGCACCAGACATGACGCAAGTAATTAAGGCCTTTAGGCAGCCAATTGCAAGGTGCTACTGCAAAGCTCTCCTTTATAGTAGATTATTAAAACCAAGATTGATTAGTATTATTTCTGTCCAGTAGCGCTCTGGCTGTGCCAGCTGTGTTCCAGCCAGACCTGTAGACATGGTCTCTGCTTTGAGAAGCTCACAACCTCAAGGATAGTAGGCAGACAGACAGACAGGCAGGAGCGGGGTGAGGGGCACAGCAGCTGAGTAGTCGAGATGGTGCTGGCACAGGGTGGTTGTGTTGCAAAACTCTTTACAAATCTACCTGTCCGGATAAGTCCGCTGGTCCCTGTAGGCCGTGCAGCAGGAGCGAGTCTTCATGGAGGACTTCAATGTGGCAAGGTCGAGTGGAAGGGCTTTGTGAGGCGTTCAAGGTATCCTGTGAACATCAGGGCCGCCCAGAGGAGGGGGGCAAGAGGGGCAATTTGCCCCAGGCTCCGCCATGAGAGATTTTTGGGGCCCCTGGAGTGGGGTCCTTCACTTGCTCCGGGGCCCTCGGAAAACTCTCGTGGGTCCCAGGCCCCTAGAGCTTCTTTCGCTCCAGGTCTTCACTGGTGGAGGGTCCTTCTGCTCCGGAGAGGAAGGACCCCCCGCCGGTGAATTACCGCTGAAGCAGGACCCGCCATCGAAGTGCAGCCGGGTCTTCAGCGGTAATTTGGTGGCGGGGGGCCCTTCCGTTCTGGGACCCGCCGCTGAGGTGCCCCGACGACCCGCGGCGGGACTGCCCGCCGCCGAAATACCACCGAAGACCTGGCTGCACTTCAGCGGCAGGTCCTGGAACGGAAGGAACCCCCGGCTGCCGAATGACCGCCGAAGCAGGGTCCCCTGCCGCCGAAGACCCCAGGCCTCTGGAATCCTCTGGGTGGCCCTGGCGGACATGGAAAAGGCGCTGTCCGCTGGCGACCACTGGAAAGATCAGCCATGAAGTCAAGAAGACAGCTCGTGAGCCGCAGCCCTCTTTAGAAAGGCTACGGCCCAGGGGCCAATTCATCACACAGAAAAGTTACCAAGGAAACAGAATGGCCAATTACCACGTAGTCAATCCCCATCTGTCACTGCCACGGGCAACCCAAACTGAGAAAGCCCTTCCCGGCCATAAGCACACATGGCACAGCTCAGAGAGGACTGACTGCCCAGCTGCCCATGCCGTAGAGACCCTGCACCAGGACCGTCCTTACATCGTCAGATAAATGACAAGATAGGTACCTCCTCCCTCCCTGCATGGAGATCTCAGCTGTGCTGTTAATAGGATCAGTGTAGGAAGTCTTCCGGCAGGGGTCACCAGATGGCACGGTTACATGGAGTTTCACAAGTTGGTGTTCTTAGCACAGGAGCAGGGTACAGTCTTGGAAGACTTGCTGTACGATTAGTTTTGTGATGCAATTCTCTTTGGGGACAGCTGTTGCAAACAGCTGGAGTGTTTGTGCTCTGATTCCAGAGAGAAGGAATTGCCTGTGGGCTAGCTGTGCTCACCTCTGTTCCAAGACTGGAGTCCATAATATAAATAAATTGCATTAAGAAAGTACCTAGTCTCTGTGTCATTGATTTCTCCTCCAAGAGACCAACCTGCTGGGCTCAAACATCCACAATCACTGGGCAAGAGGGCAACACCAGTCACTTCCTTTCCAACACATTTTAATCATGTCATCTTCTGCAAGGAATAGACTGGCTTCCCTACACCTGATTCATGGACACTTCAAAGTGCAACTGTGCCTGGACTGGCCCAAGTCTCTCGAATTGCAGGTGCTCGTGTATCGTCTGGCTTTTAGCAGTCAAATAGCAGTAAACATATTCGCCTCTCATCTTGCTTTTTCAAGTTTGAAAACAGGCACCCTAAAGGCTCAGAAACCCAATAAACACACCCCCAGATTATTTTTTTAAAGCTAAGTTTCATGATTTCCCAGGGCCTTACTCGCGATTTTTAACTGCGTGGGATTGCAATGCTGTGTGTTAAAGTCGTACTCAGAGGAACCATTTCCTTTCCTACCCGCTCTCCTATAGAACATGCTAAAAGGGGCACAGGATCTGTCAGCTCTCGCAGGAGGGACACCCAGGCAGCAGGAAGCAATGGACTCTCTACTAACTAAACACAAACCGACAGGCAGCGCTACCAGTGAGCACTTTGAATAGAAAAGCCCTGCTGAACAAATTCCTCTGAATTCCACCTCCAGATACAACAGAGAAGTTTTAGCGAAAGGCGGTTCTGGCCAGCAGAAATATTCCCTCATGCGTATTTCACATCCCCCGATTATTTTGAACATTGTGTTCTTGTTGAAGCCAGAAAATTCATAAAATGTATGTAAATGTTTTATGTTCAATTTATTTTAAACCTCCTGTCTGGAGTCTATAATGTGACTTGGCAAAATCTATAAGCCAATCTAGGGCGGCAGGAATGACTGAGTGCCTCTCTGTGGCCTCCTGCCTGCCCCTGGACTGGTTCTAAGCGCTGGAGAGTTGGCTTTTATCTGCATAAGTTATAAAGAAAACACATGAGCAGCACGGCTGAAGTTTTGTGGAGCATTCCCTCACATGCACAATTCTGGGAAAGCTTTGATCTCTCCATGAGCTGAACTGTCGAAAATGGGGCCCCAAATGCATTTTTAACATGGTTGTAGAATGGAAGAGTGTCATTGGCCTGCATGTTTTAAGAGACTAAGTGGATGACAAAAGCAATGCAGCCCCTGAGAAAATCGTTCTCTCCTCCCCCGCGGGAGGGCTGGGCTGCCAGTGACTCTTCTGGGATCAGATGACAGGCACAGCTGTTTCCCTTTGCCTCTACACCCCATTTCTGCTGATTGGCCATTTTATGTTATTTTCTTACCCTGAGAATGCAGGTCAGAGCCAGTGTTCTGGGGTTTGAGCTCTTCCATCTAAGCCTGGTCTGGGCCGCTGCTCAGCAACTCTGAGGAAGAAGCACTGTCCCCCAGGAGAGCTACCCAAACACAGCTTGCCCTGCCCTGCTCCTCCTATGCGCCTTGTCCTGAGGGGAGCACTTCTGCGGTGATGGCGGGGGGAGGAGTTTAGTCTCTGGGGACTGGTCATCCACTGGTCCATTTGTGGGGAGGGGGGGGATTAGCCCCAAGTGTGGTCTTTGGGGATGGGGCTGCCCGATCATTAGGAATTAGCTCCTTCCACCAAAGCCACTAAACAGCTGCTGGGTACAGGTCCTCTGCTTAGGGCCTCCTAGCCTGTCTCGTGTTACTGTGTGTTAGCTTGTTACTACTGGATCTCTGCCACCGGCTGGGAGAGCTTTGGGCATATAGATAAGGTAGAACAGGCCCTGGCTCACTGCAGACATGCAACGTCTGATGCTAAGGGCTCAGACCCCAATCACTGATAGCGTGTGTACCAGCACAGCCAGCAGAGGGCACTGATCCACACGGGAGCAGGTCTCATGTTCCATGCACACGCATGCCGGCCAAGAAATTTTGAGCTTGATTCCTGGCTCGCACTGGGGAGTCAGCACATGCATAACACCTGGAGAGAAACAGTGCAAGGTGAGCAAAGTCTGCCTTCCCATTTCCTCTCCCTGCACACGAGTAAGAAGATTTTGGAAACCAGTCACTGGGCAGGCCTGCTACTGACACCTGAAAATGGGGGTGCTTATTTCAACATTGGCCCCCCAGGACTTCCCAGATCTTCCACAGGGCTAGTGTGAGAGGGGCAGGAGATCTTGCACTGAGTCAGCAGTGTGATGGGAAGGGATAATTCTGTTTGCATCACCAGGCATACAGAAAGGATTTCACTGAATGAATGATCTCAAAAGTCCTGTTGGGAAGGGCCATTGTAGGCCCCTCACCTGGGGACGTAGTTTCTGGAGTCAACTGATTACACCAGAATCTCAACTTTCATTAAAAAAAGAGTAAGTTTCTAGCCTTCGCGGTTGTAAAGAAAAGCTTGAAACCACCACCCAGTGAAACCAATGCAGCAATGTCTGCCTGAGTCTGCGGAGACAGCCCTGAGATGTCTGAATGGAGGTATTAACTTTAAGACCCACTGTTCTATGAGTTCCTTCAACACCACTCCAGCAGACAACACAGGGTCGCAGGAGAAGAATTCAGTGATTCCACCCCTTTGCCATACCCCCAAGCTCTGGGAGGGAAGGGGGGCTGGGGACCACAGTGTGGGGGTGGGAGAGGAACCGAACCATGGGGTGCTCAGATCATGGTGTGCAGAGAGTCTCTACATGCCTTAATTTGGCCCTACCTTTCCGCTGATCAGTGAGGTCTCTTCTTGCCTAGAGAGAAAATTCTGCCCTCCTATTGGAATGACAGCTCCAAGTTCTGCTATTCAGTTCTATCTCCATGGGAAACGGAGAGCAAATTTCCCCATTATAATCTCGATGGCTCTTTGAATAGCAAGACCTAGCACATATGGCAAGGTTGGATACAGGCAGGCAAGGGTCATCATCCCCATTTAGCAGATGGGGAAACTGAGTCATGGGCATTGGGAGGATTGAACAGCACAAGGTGACAGAGCAAGGAAAAAGAAAGCAAGTCCCAGAGTGGCGCCCTACCCACTGCCCCCACTGTCTCACCAAGGGCAGGGATTTACTAGGACCTTTGTCAAATGATCGAACACCCCCAGCCTGTGGGACTGTTTGGTTCGCATGTTACCTGCGGAGCTGAGTAAAGCTCCCAGAGGAGATCTGTGAGCAGCACCTGGGACTCTGGGAAATTCACAGCTTTGCATTCCGATGTGTGGACAGCTGTGACTGTTCCCCTGCACAGTACGACAGATGCCTGCCCCAAACTCCATTCCTGCTGTTCCCTTTGAGCACAAGGTCCAGTCCAAAGGGTTTTGTTTAAACTAACACACAAGTGCCTCTCACTACTCTAGTGCTGCCCCAGGCTGCACAGCAAAGGAGCAGCGCTGTGCATGCCAGCCCGGGCCCCAAGCTCAGAATGGCTTGCGGTAGCAGGTTGGAGAAACTGGCCTTTGGATCCCCCAGGTCCTGGTTGATTAGATGCTGATTGGCTGCCTTCTCCATGTCCCCACCTCCTGGGGAAGAGCAGCCAATCAGGAGTGTTGCAGGAGGCAGGCAGAGCTCTGTCCTAAGGGGGCTCAGCTCCATCCTCCCCCTCAACAGTGAGTCAATCTGTTCCCCCACCCCTGCAACGCCCGACCTGGGAAGGGGGACAGGAGACCCCGTTGATTGTGGCTCCCTCCCTGGCCTGGTGCAGTGTGTGTGTGTGTGACTGAAGAGCTCCCACAGCTGCAGGAAGAGCAAAGGTGGGGCTTGGACGGTGTAGAGTCATCGTGGGGGGCTGGGGGAGGCACACAATTAGGAAATCCTTCTGCCAGGTGGAGTCAGCAGCAACAAGGCCGGGTTCAATACCTAGGTGGTCCTCTTAACAGTACAATACAGAACTGACTTGAGACCCACCCAGTGATCATGGAAAACCTACTAGCACCCCCGGGCACCTCAAAGAGGCAATACTTCCCCTCTTGCAAACACTGAGTCTGTATAACAATGAAAACATGTAACAGAAAGGGAAAATACCACAACCACTCTTCAAAAGCACGTGGCCATGAGCAATACCCATCCCAGAGTATGTTGGGGAATGTCATTTGCCTCAGTTTCTCACCATGTGGTGTGAAAGTCTGACTGGAAAATGGTCCTTTAACGTGCCACTCCCCTCTCCCTCCATTGCACCCCACTCACAGCTGCTGTTCTTGCAGGCAGCAACAACCCAGAGTTCAGAGGTGGGTTCACCTCCTACCTCAGGAAGGGCTGGGGGAAACATTGAGCAATGCCTCCACTGCTGTGGCTGCCATTCACTCTGCCACCACTACTCTGATCTCTGCGATGCCATGTCCTGAGGGCCAACCCTGTTAGCCAGCTCTCAGTGACCTCAGCAGACCAGAGAATCTCACTTCTAGTGCAGACCAGACAGTCTCTTTCACTGCAACACTGTCTCACAGCAGGTCTAAAACTCAGCCCTTCACCTGATGATCAGTGATTTCAGCTCTAGTGATCACTGAACAAAACAAGGACTCTCAACTGAATCTAATCAGCTCCATCTTCAAACAGCAGAGAGAACAACGAACAACAACCCAAACTTTTTCAGGCAACCCCACAACACAAAATGGGAACACCTGTCCCTCAACCCCCAGAGTCCCAACCCCCTTCTTAGCAAGTGAGGTTCAGTTTAGGGTGACCCCCTCAATGAGGGCAGGCTAATCACAGTTCTGCTGGCCTTCACTTGTACAATAAGAAGAAGAACAGTTCATTATCCCTGCACTCAATACTAGAGTGATTTGTAACCCAACAGCAGCCAAAATGAATGACTTTGGCAAAGCAGCTCCTGCTGCTGAATACTTTGGCAGGGTAGGTGTGTTTATGCAAACACAGTCTGTTCCTGCAGTCTTTTCCCCAGCTCACCACTAGATAGCAGGGGAGAGCTCATTTCAGACTGGGGTTACAATTCATTGCTGTTGGGGTGCCCTGACCAACATCAGATTTCCCACTGTGAACTGGCAGCACTGGCTGTCTCATACACCCTGGGGCTGGGCTGGGGGAGGGCAAAGGTTGGAAGGCAGCTTAAAAAATGTTGTTTACTCTTTAAAAAAACTTCTGATTTTGGGGCCAGTCATGATTTTTTTGCGGTTCTGGCTCATGATTTTTGAACTCTTGGGAGTGCAACTCTTTGTAACAATCTTGGCCTGTGGAGATAGAACCGTGTCCTGCAGTGCAGTGTAATAACCCCAGGAATTCAGAAATCATAAGCTGGGGCCCTTGCCAAAATCATGAAACTGGGTTAAAAATTGTGAGATTTTAAAACTAATAAATGTTAAGCCCCGTTTATTTGCCTTTTGTATTCTTTAAGTCCATGTTTCCAAGGTTTCCTCAGCAGCCATGAGGTCTAGAAATGTTTTTTTTTCCACAATGAAAGCTATTTTCATGTGTTAACGTGACTCCAGGAGCTGAGGCTTTAAGAAAACACCAAATGTTGCAAGACCTGTGATGAAATTGTGAGACTATGGTGATTCCTGGGAGAATTTGTGTTTCCTCCCAGGCTGTAGAAGTTGGAAACAAGCCGCCAAAGAGCAGAGCCCGCACAATAGAAAGCCACACACTCCAGCTCCTCTATAAGGCCTTGCAGGCATGACATGTTTCCGGTGTAGGACTGGACTGTGAGTGATGTGATTAGATTTGCAACAGGAATGTGTACGAAGGATGGCACTGTACATCCAGTGCAGCTATGCAGCTTGCCATTAACAGTGCCACGCTGCTACCCACACCCCCCTGTGTGCCATTGGGTATTCCCCCTGTGGCAAACCTTGCCTTCCCCTTGTAAGGTAAGACGTGGTGAACTACAGAAGACCAGTGCCAAAAGGAAGACTGAGAGGGCTGCTAATCAACCCAGCTCTTCGTGAAAGCCAAGAGACCTCATTCCCTCTTGGAAGGTTTCCCAGGAGGATTTAGGACCAAAGACCATGATGATGGTGATGATAAGATGAAGGTCATTATATTGGATGGAACTTTCCTCCAAAAGTGCCTGACAGATTTTATATATAGATGATCAAAACAAATGAGATTGATATGCAAGGAGGTTTTTGGAGAGTGTTGGGGACAGCTTCCTGGTACAAGTGCTGGAGGAACTGACTAGAGGCCATGCTCCTCTTGACCTGCTTACAAACAGGGAAGAATTGGTAGAGGAAGTAGAAGTGGGTGGCAACCTGGGCAGCAGTGACCATGAGATGGTTGAGTTTGGGATCCTGAAAAAAAGGAAGAAAGGAGAGTAGCAAAATACAGACCCTGGACTTCAGAAAAGCAGACTTAGGGAATTGATGGGCAGGATCCCCTGGGAGAATAACATGAGGGGGAAAGGAGTCCAGGAAAGCTGGTTGTATTTTAAAGAAGCTTTATTGAGGGCGCAGGAACAAACCATACCAAAGTGCAGACAGAATAGCAAATATGGCAGGCGACCAGCTTGGCTTAACAGTGAAATCTTCAGTGAGCTTAAACACAAAAAGGAAGCTTACAAGAAGTGGAAATTTGGACAGATGACTAGGGAGGAGTATAAAATTATTGGCAGAGCATGTAGGGGTGTAATCAGGAAGGCCAAGGCACAATTGGAGTTGCAGCTAGCAAGGGATGTGAAGGGTAACAAGAAGGGTTTCTATAGGTATGTTAGCAATAAGAAAGTGGTCAGGGAAAGTGTGGGACCCTTACTGAATGGGGGAGGCAGAGGATGTGGAAAAAGCTGAAGTACTTTATGCTTTTTTTTGCCTCAGTCTTCATAGACAAGGGCAGCTCCCAGGCTGCTGCACTGGGCAACACAGCACGGGGAGGAGGTGAGCAGCCCTCACTGGTAAAAGGACAGGTTAAGGACTATTTAGAAAAGCTGGACGTGCACAGGTCCATGGGTCCAGATCTAATGCATCTGAGGGTGCTGAGGGAGTTGGCTGATGTGATTGCAGAGCCATTGGCCATTATCTTTGAAAACTCATTGTGATTGGGGGAGGTCGTGGACAATTGGAAAAAGGCAAATATAATGTCCATCTTTAAAAAAGGGAAGAAAGAGAACCTAGGGAACTACAGACCGGTCAGCCTCACTTCAATCCCCGGCAAAATCATGGAGCAGCTCCTCAAGGAATCCATTCTGAAGCACTTGGAGGAGAGGAAGGTGTCATGGAGTCCCCGGGCGATGCTCTGGAACTGCTCCCTACAAAGCCAGTCAGGACTCTGGTGAAGTCTCCTCTCTGTGAGCAGATATTAATGATCTGGATGATGGGATTAATTGCACCCTCAGCAAGTTTTGCAGATGACACTAAGCTGGGGGAGAGGTAGATATGCTGGAGGGTAGGGATAGGGTCCAGAGTGACCTAGACAAATTGGAGGATTGGGCCAAAAGAAATCTGATGAGGTTCAACAAGGACAAGTGCAGAGTCCTGCACTTAGGAAGGAAGAATCCCATGCACTGCTACAGGCTGGGGGACCGACTGGCTAAGCAGCAGTTCTGCAGAAAAGGACCTGGGGATTACAGTGGATGAGAAGCTGGATGAGTCAGCAGTGTGCCCTTGTTGTCAAGAAGGTCAACGGCATTTTGGGCTGTATAAGCAAGAGCACTGCCAGCAGATCGAGGAAAGTGATTATTTCCCTCTATTCAACCTTGGTGAGGCCACACCTGGAGTATCGCATCCAGTTTTGATTCCCCCCCACTACAGAAGGGATGTGGACAAATTGGAGAGAGTCCAGCAGAGGGCAAAAAAAATGATCGGGGGCTGAGGCACATGACTTACCAGGAGTGGCCGAGGAAATTGGGGTTATTTAGTCTTCAGAAGAGAAGAGTGAGGGGGGATTTGATAGCAGCTTTCAACTACCTGAATGGGGGGTTCCAAAGAGGATGAAGCTCGGTTGTTCTCAGTGGTGGTAGATGACAGAACAAGGAGCAATGGTCTCAAGTTGCAGTGGGGGAGGTCTAGGTTCGATATTAGGACACACTATATCACTAGGAGTGTGATGAAGCACTGGAATGGGTTACCTAGGGAGATGGTGGAACCTCCATCCTTAGAGATTTTTAAGGTCTGGCTTGACAAAGCCCTGGCAGGGGTGATTTAGTTGGTGTAGGTTCTGCTTTGAGCAGGGGATTGAACTGAATGACCTCCTGAGGTCTCTTCTAACCCTAATAATCTATGATTCTATGATACACAGGAATCACTTCACCCAGCACTGACATGCAGCTGTCTCTGGGGTGGAACGTGGCAGATCTTTGACAGAATACAACAACAGTACACCACAGCTAAGGAAAGAATGCTGGTTGAAATATTTTAACCAAAAAAGTTTTTAATTGAAAAAAAAATAGCTTTTGAAACATGAAAATGAAATATTTCAATGAAAATATTCAGGTTTTCCTAACAAAAGAAAATATTTTTTTTCAGGTTTCCGCAGATGAATAACAAAAATATTCAACTAAAAAACAGAAGGTTCTCAGTTGTTAGAAAATAAAAAACAAAAATCAGTTATTGATGGGTTTTTGGACACAAATGTGAATTTTTTCATGAGAAAAAGGACTTTCCCAGCCAGCTGTCGTGTAAGATAAGAAGTGATGAATTCTGTTTCCTGTTTGCATTTCAGGGGGAATTCAGGGAGGCAGAATGAGGTTATGTAGTTGGACTGAAGCCAGGACTTCCAGGTTCAACCCTTTATTCTTCTGCAAAATACCAAAGATCCAAAGTGAGCACAAATGCTCAGGACTTTGGTTTTAGCTCCGGTGCAAAAGGCAGTGCCACTGGGACCATGCTGGGGCCCCGGCTCAGAACTAAAGAGCACCCGTCATGGAATCATGGCCATCACTGAATGTGGGCCCCTGCGTTATCCTTGGAGCTCTCCCATGCAAACACTGACCGGCTCTGAGCTTGCTTTAGATCAGGGGTAGGCAACCTATGGCATGTGTGCCGAAGGCGGAACGCAAGCTGATTTTCAGAGGCACTCATGCTGCCCAGGTCCTAGCCTCTGGTCCGGGGAGCTCTGCATTTTAATTTAATTTTAAATGAAGCTTCTTGAACATTTCAAAAACCTTATTTACTCTACATACAATATTAGTTTAATTATATATTATAGACTTATAGAGAGAGACCTTCTAAAAATGTTAACATTTATTACTGGCATGTGAAACCTTAAATCAGAGTGAATAAATGAAGACTCGGCACAGCACTTCTGAAAGGTTGCCAACCCCTGCTTTAGATGATGACAGCTGATGTGCTCGTGCCCCAGGTATAGCTGCAGCTCATAAAACTCCACTGGGTTGTGCAAGGTTCAGTTAAACTTCGGGGAGGGTGTTCCTGGCCAAAGCTTCACAGGGATGGGCAGGTCCCAGGCACAACAAAGACTTTAGCAGGGCCAAGTTTTTCATTTTACCAGTATCTGGGGCCAGATACTGGTAGAACAGAAGTGAACGCACACAAACAGTGACAGCGGTGTCTTATCTGCTCGGCACCCACAGATTGTTTCTGTGCTGCCCACTATGTACAGGGACTTGGGCAAAGAGCAGGCTCATCCCCATGGGAGGGAATGGGGCAGGGTAGAAGTTGTTCAGGCAAAGTCTCTCTCATCAGCCATGGGATGCCTGTGGGGTGCAGTGGAGACTGAGAAGGGACATGTTAAATATATGGGGTCTCATCCTACACTCTGCGTTTTTCTTCTGGCCTCAGTGGGAGCAGGCGCCTAGGGACACATTTTGACCTTCGTGGCATCGGTGTAAATCTGCAACAATATCATTAGCTTACCTGGAGTTGGACCAGTGACTCGGGACAGAATCAGGCCCATATTGATAATCTAGAGGAAAAGAGCAGCCCTGCACTCCACCAATCCCCAGCTATCCAGTGGCATTGGCCTCAGCCAATGACTCCTGTCCTCTCTTGGTCCCACATGTCAGCTCCTCTCCGGAAACGCCCCCTGCGGGCACCCTTCAGCCTGGCTAGGGCAGCAAACAATGGCTCGGGAAACGCTTCTCCATCCACAAGGAAGAGCAACCGGACATGGTGAGCGCTCCCGCAAATTACCTTCCATCCTTTGTAATACTGAAACTATTTCTAAAATTACAATGTCCTTGGGGGAGAGGAGAGACTGCGTTCCACTAAGTAACATCTTATTAATCAGCTGCTATATGGCACCCAAATGAATGACTGAAATCAAGTCCATAAGTTAGAGAGGATCATGAATGTCAGATTAGCTCAGTAATTATTGAAAGGCTCAGTAATATAGTTCCTGAATGGAGACACGGAAAATGACTTCCTCTCCTTTTAATCAGAGCCTGGTGATTCGTGAGGGCTTTTCAGAAGCAGGGATCTGACACGAGGAGATGGATTCCTTGAGCAGAGCTGGCGTCATCTCTGTTAACGGCGGGGATGTCCTGTATGCAACACCATCCCCTGGGCAGGCAGAGACCCACGCCAGCCCCGTCACCACGCACAGGCCCCAACCCCAGGGCACAAAGGGTGTATCTACACCGCAATTAAAAACCCACTGGCCCCTGCCAGCTGGCTTGGGCTAAGGGGATGTTTAATGGCAATGTAGACATCTGGGCTCAGGTTGGGACCCTGCATGGTCGGGAGGTCCCAGAGCTCAGGGTCCAGCTTGAACCCACATTCTATGCAATTAAATAGCTCATTAGCCCAAGCTAGGGTGACCAGGTGTCTCGATTTTATAAGGACAGTCCCAATTTTGGGGTCTTTTTCTTATATAGGCTCCTATTACCCCCTGTCCCCTCATCCTGATTTTTCACACTTGCTGCCTGATCACCCTAGCTTGAGCCCCACAAGCCTTGGTCGACTGGCACAGGCCAGCTGCAGGTGTCTAACTGCAGTGGAGACATATCCAGCTAGACCCCCAAACAGCCTCACAGTAGGGATGGGACCAGCTCTCGGAGTGAGATACTGGCAGGGGGAATCTCTGAACCAGAGGCAGGGCATAGTGACCTAAGCACTGGGCTGGAAATGTCTCGATTTTCCTGGCTGGAATGAGTCAGCCCTTTGATCTCCAGACAGAGCTAGCGCGAGCTGATGGGCTGGGCAGGGAGGAGACAGCTGCAGTTGCACGCCATGACTCTTGGGGTTGCTCTGTGCCACTGCTAGGCAGGCAGGTGGCTCTGGAGCCGCAGCTCCCTCCCTGCCCCCATCCCTATGGGCGGGGTTGTGATTTTGTCACAGAGATCGCAGAAGCTGAGATTTTGAATGAACTCCGTGAAACAGAATGGCACAGTGACCTGGTGCCCGGAATCACAGCACCTCCCAGGTTGGGACCCTCCATCTGTAGGGGAGCGGAGGGGCCGAGTCCGAGTGGTGCTGTGACCACGTGTGCCAGGTCACAACACTCAAAGCTGGGAGGCAGGCCTAGCCCCACAGGATGGGAGCCACCACTGGGGCATGAGTGTGAGGTAGGCAGGTTCTCCACCCCCAGCCCTCACCTTTTAGTGCCCTGTGTCCTTTCCATGACTTATGTTTTTTTTTCCTGCACCTCTGCTGTGAAATTTACTAAAGATTTCCAGGCCAAAATCATGGCCTTAGCTATGGGCTCTGAGTGTGGGGCAGGGTGAGCCCAGCTGGGCAGGGTGGGGGCTGTGCTGGCTCCAGAGGAACGACTGAGTCCTGTCCCCTGCTTAGCAGCAGCCCCTCCCCTCCCCTCCTTCCCGTCAGGTAGGTTACAGTGTCACAGGGTTCACTCATAGCTGGGATGCCTCCTTCTTGCTGCTCTGGGGATCAGCTCCTTCCGGCTCTGACGCCATCTTCTGCTGTTTATTCACAGGCCCTGCTTATGCTCAATCTCTCCCTCTCCCTCTGAGCAACTCAGGGTGCTCTGTCCGGGGCTTGGCCTTCTGGTCAGGTCACTATATGTTTTCCACCTTCCTGGATCCCCAGTGTTGACTCGATTTAGAATGGCCAAAGACCAGTCAAGAGATATGTCTCCCCACTTTCCTCTATCATCGGGGTTTAAGATTGCCCAAAATAAAAGCTAACGAGAAAGTGCAGGAGTAAAACTCAGGTGCGTTTATTAGACTAACAATAGTTAACAAGGTAAGTAAACTGGGTAAAGGACCTCGAACACAGGTAAGTAAAGCAAACAGGTAAAGGTGACATTATAACTATACTGACTGTGACCAACAGGATTTACTCCCCCCCCAAGGGGCCCAGGTAAGGGGGATGGAGGACTCAAAAAGTCTCTACCATTTCTTGCAGCTTGTCTGGAGCCTCATGACCTCACGATGCGAATTGGGTCCGGGACCAACCAGGTGACTCGGCAGGGCGAGCCATGGACCTCTGGCGACAGGTAGGTGGTAACTCTGCTTAGTGCTGGGGATTCTTCTTTCTTCTTCCCTGCGGCATCATAGGTGCAAGTAGGATCAGGATGAGAGGATGGGAGCTAGCAGCTCACCCTTGCGTGCAAGCGTGTTAAAACCTCCTATAACCCTAAGGCGCGGTGCTCTGCTTTACGCACCTGAGTACGGCACTCTGCCACTCAGACGGGCAGCCCCATCCCTCAGATGTGATAGCCCTTATATCCCTGCTGTTACTGGGCAGATTGCAGGTCATATGGTTGCCCGGTTTCCCGCCTTTCGGCAAAAAGGCTGGGAAACTATCCCTAAGGAGCAGGAAGAAAGGTGGTCAAGATGGATTCCTAGTTGTTGTTGTCAGGGATTCAAAATGGCGTGTGGGTATTAATAGCCAGAACAAAAATACAGAAATTATCCTCCTACACCAGGGGTTTCTCAGCTGTGGCCTATCTGCTTAACTGGCCCCTTCTCATCCTCCTTAACCCTTCCAAGTCTAATGTGGGGTGAACACCCCTTCGCATTCCCTCCCCCTCAAGACTGCCACCCCCACGGGTATGCACGTCTCCTACCATGCACCTGCCAAAGCTAGGCTCGCAGGTCATCTCTCTCCTGCTCCAAGTCACCCCCCCATGAGAAGCAGTTTGCCTTTCTCTTCCATGCTGTCCCTGGACTTCTCCTTGTAAAGCCCGCTCAGTGGCTACGAATTTCTGATGTAGTGCTTCCCCTTTCTCTACAGACTCCCCCAAGGCTATTTCCCTCAGGGGCTCAGTTCCCACGGTATTCTGCTTAGTCTTGTGTTTAGCCCTGTCTCCTTCAGGCTTATACCCACAGGCATAACATCCCCTTGACCGAGCTTCTGGCCTCCTGGCCCTGGAGTTTCTTTTCCACTCATGGCCCCTATGGCACCTGTCCACTTTCTGCAAAAGCCTGACTAAATATTCCTGCTTTTTGGCCAACTTCGCCAAGTACCCCTGCAGGCACAGCTGTGCCTCTCACTGACTCTGCTGGTTTTCCAAGGCCTGCGTGGGTAGGGTCTGGATCCCCCTTTGCTGTATGTCTGCCCCCTTCAGTGAAAGCGGCAGCTTCGGGGGCCACCTTCGGGGGCACTTGCCTTCAGCTAAGGAGTCCTCCACACAAGGCAGCACCATTTTCCCTTTGCGCCTTCTGTATGACACTCGCCTTGTATCAGAGGTGACTGTCTGCCCGCATTCACCACCAAAATTGTCACAGGCTTCGCTCACTACTGGGACACCTCCTTCTTGCTGCTCTCTGGAGCAGCCCCTCCCCGGTCTGCTGCCCCTTATGTTGCTCGTTTGCACACCCTAACGCCTCTGCTCACTCTGTGTGCGACTCAGGGTGCTCCCTCTTCATGGCTTGGCTGTTCCTTCTTTCTGGCTTGACCCTCCAGCCAGGTCATTGTGTATTTTCCCCCTTCTGAGGTATCAAAGTGTCTGCACACAAAGTGTCTCAAGCAGTCTCTCCATTGACTGCCTGGGTGTGCCACTTCCCCAGTGGCTGGTGGGGGAACCTGGGCCTGCCCTCTACTCTGGGTTCCAGCTCTGGGACCCTCCAATCATCGAGAAAGATCTGCAATGTCCCATCTGCCAGTTCCATGAGGCTTTGTCTACTCTGCTTCTCTCGGGCCTTCACTCCACCATCCTTCTGGACAAACCCTTCCTTCAGGGTCTGGATCCCCTGTGGTTTCCACTCTCCCTATGGGTTTTCTTCATTCTCTCTCTAATGCCTAGAGAGTGGCTGAAGGCTCCCTCACTGCAACCCCTTTCTGCTGAGAACTTTCGGGCTTTATGCCAACCCTGCCTGTTCTGTCTCAGCTGGCAATAAAGGCAGCCCCAAAATGGCAGAATTCATTTCCCACGGAGATGGACCTTGAACCAATTCAGAAATAAACTAACCTCCTCCCACTCCCACCTAGACTCAGAGAAACACACAGGGATGGTATTTAAGCTCCTAAAGTCCATTACGCCATGTCTCATGCAGCCACAAGTGAGCGCCAGACCACCAGGCTGTGGGGGATGTGCATGTCTGTGCATCTCTCTCTACATGTCTATTTCAAAGGTCTCAGTTTTGTTCCAATGGAGAATAGGAAATTTCCTGCCCAGCTCTGCTCCTAATTTCCCGCACCAGTGGCCCAAGCTGATGGCCCCTCTCCCTCCCAGTTGCCAGCTCTCCCCACTTGACATAGCAGCACCCAGCTGCCACACACAATGCATCTCCCTCCAGCTTCCAAAACCAAACCCTTTCAACTCCCATCCAGTGACAATGGTGCCTCCTGGCTTTGCCCCTGAGGGTGCACTCAGCACCAGCGTCTGTGGCCAATTAACTTATGGATGGCTGAGTATCAGAAATAAACAGCGGCAATGAAGGTTCTTATTGAGTTAAACATTAAAATGAGGAGCATGATCAATGCCACATTGACAAGTATGTGTTGCTCAATGAAAGCCTGTGCCTGGGGATTGGTTTTCTCTTTCCCCTCTCGCTGCTGCGCACACCCCAGCTTTCCACGGAATGGACCGCTCCTTCATCACCATCAGGGTGTCGCTGCAATATGTAACTCTAGCAGCTGCAGGGATCTGACTGTAGCCCTTCACCCCAGCCAGCTGCTAGGAAAGACCTGGCAGACTCCTCTTGCTGCATGGGAACTGGGCAAGTGACCTTGCAGGTAGGACGCCTGTAATCCTCTGCTTAGTCCCCTGCTTCCAAACTAGGCCAGGTGCCAGAGAGAAAGTCTGGTCTTTGGCTAAGGCTCTAGCTTGGGCTTTTTGCAACTTGGGTTGGGATTCCTAATTCTGTTGTCATTTGGGGATTGTAGTGCGTCCGTTGCTGGGGGTTAATACCTATATGGAGATGGAGGTTGTGTAAGTATCCTAGCAGACAGGGTCCATGCTCCACGGTCGTCTGGGCTTCACAGGGTCTGTCTCCACTGCAGCTGGGGCAAGCTGCCCAGCCTATGTGGAAGACTCGCACTCTGCTGAAGAGAGCAGTGTGGCTGTTACAGCTCTGGCAGAGCCTCGGGCTGGCCAGCCAAGCTCGGACCTGGGGCAGCTCGAGAGCCTGAGCTGCTGCCCAAGACCCTCTGTCCATGCTGCAAGTTCCAGCCTCGCTAGGGTGAGTTTGGGTTGGGAGGCCGGCTGCAGTGTAGACAGACCCAGAGACTCTGATGGATCCTGCAGCCTCTGGGATTCCAGCATGGGTTCTGATGCTCATAGACTCATAGACTTTAGAGTCAGAGGGGACCATTATGATTGTCTAGTCTGACCTCCTGCACAATGCAGGCCACAGAATCTCACCCATCCACTCCTGAATCAAACCCTTAACCTATGTCTGAGCCACTGAAATCCTCAAATCATGGTTTAAAGACCTCAAAGATGCAGAGAATCCTCCAGCAAGTGACCCGTGCCCCACGCTGCAGAGGAAGGCGAAAAACTTCCAGGGCCTCTGCCAATCTGCCCTGGAGGAAAATTCCTTCCCGACCCCAAATATGGCGATCAGCTAAACCCTGAGCATGTGGGCAAGACTCCCCAGCCAGCACCCAGGAAAGAATTCTCTGTAGTAACTCGGATCCCACCCCATCCAACATCCCATCGCAAGCCATATTTACCACTAATAATCAAAGATCAATTAAGTGCCAAAATTAGGCTATCCCATTATAACATCCCCTCCATAAACTTATCAAGCTTAGTCTTGAAGCCAGTTATGTCTTTTGCCCCCACTTTTCCCCTTGGAAGGCTTTTCCAGAACTTCACTCCTCTTATGGTTAGAAACCTTCATCTAATTTCAAGTCTAAACTTCCTAGTGTCCAGTTTATATCCATTTGTTCTTGTGTCCCACATTGGTACTAAGCTTAAATAATTCCTCTCTCTCCCTGGTATTTATGCCTCTGATATATTTATAAAGAGCAATCATATCTCCCCTCAGCCATCGTTTGGTTAGGCTAAACAAGCCAAGCTCTTTGAGTCTCCTTTCACAAGACAGATTTTCCATTCAGTCCTGTCATGACTCTATCCCTTCGGTTTCAGGACACCCTGGCTGCTGCTCCTCTCCCAAAGGAGGCCATTGTTGTGGTTCATGTGCCCAGATCACAAGAGTTTGCAGCAGTGACCAGCATTCTGTTTGCAGAGAAGATTTAAATGGAAATAGAGACCGTGCCAGTGAAGAGACAGCAGCAGAAGGTCCCACCTATTAGCCCAGGTCCTCTTAGGTGATGTCTAGATCCAGCCTCCTCCAGCCCAGATCAGATGTATGAAAGGTTTGAGCTGAACTGCCAGAGTCTGCTCTGTTGCTTATTCCTAACTCCCAACCTTCTCTACTCCCTGACGGGCTGAGTTGTACCTTGCAATGTGAGAAGCCTACAGAACCCTGCAGGCTGGGACCTGTGCCTGGGGAGCGCATGAGTTGGAAGGATCAGTGTCACTGCATGGGAACTGGGCACCAGCTGCCTCTCCTAATCACTTGCATTTGCTTTAATTAACCCAAGCTTCAGGCCATTTGGGACCCACACATAGCAGAATATTGGAGCCACTTGCTCCAAGCAAATCTCTCCCCTTTCTCTCATGGTAGAACAAACCTAGACAAAGGCTTCAGTAATCAACTGACTCTGTCAGGAACATCAGATCAGCAGGCCAGGAAGCCGGTGGTCTGGATCCCCTGCAAGTCCCTGCTAGGGCCTGTAGCTTTGCCAGCAGCATGGCCTCCTGCCTGCTCTCTGCTTGCCATTTACAGCTGGGAGCAGAGAGATCCACATTACAGCTATCTCCAGCACGCATGCCCTGAGGGGGAGGGGCCCAATAACACCCATTTCTTATGAGTGAGTGAAGTTACCCCCTAGTGGCTGGGCCCAGCGAGAGGATAAGGGACCTACTGCGAGGGCTGGCTACGGAAGCGCTCTTTCAGCGCAAGCCTGTGTTCTTGGAGCTGTAGCCTCCTAGTGCTAATCCCAGTTCCCCATGGCTGAATGTAACGTGTTGCACAGCTGTCATTCATTTGCAGCACATGGTTTCATTGTAACACCATGGAGCTGTGACAGATATTGCAGATGCAGGCGGGCTCTTTGGGACGATTGTATTAAGTTTAGCAATGATGTCAGCCTGCCTTATATGTATTATGGTGGGCTAGGGATTGTATTCTGTTCCACAGGGGAGGATTACCGCAGCCCCACCAGGAGCTAAAACAACAAGGAGTAATTACTTCTGGGACAGGTAAAGGGCTCCAGAGAATACCGCCTCTAGGGAGAATTGCATAAACTAATTCAAACTGAATCCCAGAGGCCAAGGAAAACAAAGAACCCTTTTTGGTATAAAAGGCTGAGTTGAAACTGACTGAGGGGCCCTCATTTTGATCCAACCAGTGGACATGAAGCTTTGACCAAGGGGGTGGACAAACGGTGCTGAAGGACTGGAACCCCCAAGGTCTCCCTAGGACTGATGGAGGATTAGGTACAGTTTATGCATGCCTTTAAATCTCCTATTGTTTTACAGGTTCTCTCTCTATGTGTTTGTCGTTACCTATTGCTTTGGAAGAGCTGTGTGATTACCCCCAGGTATGCACTGGGCATAGCCACTGGTGAGAAAGCAAAGCCCAGAGGGGGACCTGCCAGGGATACTGCAGAGAACTGCAGAGAACTGCAGCCTAATCCCCCTGCCTGCCAGGAGGAAGAAGGACTAGGATCCCTGCCCAGAGCGAGAGGACAGCTAGAGGCCTGAGAACTAAGGATGCGTCTACACTGCAGAATAAAACCTGAGGCCGAGAGCCCAAGTCAGTTGACTCAGGCTTGCAGAGCTCGGACTGTGGGGCTAAACATAGCAATGTAGACGCTCCAGCTCAGGTTGGAGCCTGTGTTCGGAGACGCTCCCCCTGTGTGGGGTTTCAGAACCAGGGCTCCAGCCCAAATAACTACACTGCAATGTTTAGCCCCATGACCTGGGTGGGTCTTTTATTGCAGAGCAGGTGTACGGTAAGACAGCATTCCTTGAGCAGGCTATGGAGGGGGGTCAATGGTGCAATTCCTCTGAAACTGTGATGGGAACATTTTCCTCTCTCTTCACATGATGCCAGTGCGCCCCATGCTGCGTGCAATGGGAATGCTGGCCTTGGGGCACGGGCTGTGGCTGGCGTGTGTACCGATTGCGTCTATTTTACCTACTCTATACTAAAATGGGGTTGAAAAGGGAGCTAGATTCATGGAGGATAGATCCATCAGTGGCTATTAGCTGGGATGGGCAGGAATGGTGTCCCAAGCCCAGGGGTTCTCAGACTTTTGTACTGGTGACCCCTTTCACATACCAAGTCTCTGAGTCAGATCTCCTTCTACATTAAAAACACTTTTTAAATATATTTAACACCATTATAAATGCTAGAGGCAAAGCGGGGTTTGGGGTGGAGGCTGACAGCTCGCGACCCCACATGTAATAATCTCGTGACCGCCTGAGGGGTCCCAACCCCCAGTTTGAGAACCCCTGCCCTAGCCTCTGTTTGCCAGATGCTGGGATTGGGTGACAGGGCATGGATCACTTGATGATTACCTGTCTGTTCATTCCCTCTGGGGCACCTGCCATTGGCCACTGTCAGAGGACAGGCTACTGGGCTTGATGGACCTTTGGTCTGACCCAGTCTGGCTGTTCTTATGTACACCCGAAATCAGTGTCATCTGTTAGCTGCCACACAAAGGTGAACCACCAACCACGGCTGATTCCTGCAGCTGAAGGGAGGGGCAGATGGTATGGAAAGAATGAACAGTAGCAAAGACAACAGGTGAGCCTGTGCCCTCCATACAGGACAGACAGAGAGATTAGGAAAGTGAGTTTGAACTCAGCTTTGCTTTTTAAATTAATTCTCAGCAAACTGTATTGAAATTGTGCCTCAACGTGTTTATCATCAAGACAATTATTTTAGGCTGACCTACTTTTCTGTGTCTCTTTAATAACATGGGCCACATCATTAGATTTATACATGGGCAGCTAAGAATGGGAGCTAATTGGTAGCAGCCTCCTTAAGAAATAAAGCAGCCTAATCATTTGCCACCTCACGTTCTTTCATTACAGCTGAGGAACTGCAGAAGATGTTCACTGATTAGTCTGTTGAATTATGAATTAGGCTTCTGGTCCCTGTGCAGCTGTTTTTTCCATGTCATTCCCAGCACTTTATTTCCCCATCTGCTTATAAAACCAGGAGCTTGATCCTGCAATAAACACTTCAAATGCTTTTTTTAGAGGCTAATTAATTGTGTTGCATTTTTTGAACACATATAGCTACTCTGGCTTGCATCAAATTAACAATGCTAATTCCTCCACCTGGCTCCATGCCCAAACAATTCCTCCTACAGCTGAGCTGGAAAATAAAAACGATCACATCAAATGATTTTTATGTTTCCAGGGCTTACCCTTTTGTTAATTTCCCCACACAGTGCAACAAAGGCTGTGTGTGGTGCACTTGTGCGTGCACAAGCCAGCTTACCTTTCCCAAAGCCGCTTGCTTTGGTTTGCCCTTGCAGAAGCCAAAGCACATAAAGGACATTTGTGACTGGCTGGTGCCTAACCTTCACCTCTAATCTCCACCTGCTGCCTTGGCTTCTCTCCTGTGTGAGCTGGAAAATGGGCGTACCTGGAAGTAGAATAGGCAGCTTCAGGCTACATTCTGCTAACAGGGGACACTGAGGATTGACTAAGTGACACAGCAGGCAGGTGGCTCTCGGCGGTGCACCTATGGGAGGTCCGCTGGTAACGTGGATTCAGTGGCGTGCCTGCGGGACGTCCGTCGATCCCGCACCTTCGGCGTACCCGCTGCCGAATTGCCGCTGAAGCTGCGGGACTGGCAGACCTCCCGCAGGCATGCCGCAGAAGGCAGCCTGACTGCTGCCCTCGCAGCGACCAGCCCACATCCCCCGCGACTGGCTGCCCCAGGCACACGCTTGGTGGGCTGGTGTCTGGAGCTGCCCCTGCTAAGTGATATTAACTGTGGGCAAGGCAGCAAGAAAGGAAAAGCTGCATGAGAGGCTCATTTAATTTAATGAGTCCTGTAAAGGATACAACCCACTTTGGTCAGGGATAATTAGAAGACAAACAAACATCTCACTGTCCCTGCCGTACTATCAATGACATCACTTCCATATGTTTGGTTAGGGTTATATAGAATAGCATTTCCCCCCATTCCCCATGCACCCGGGGGATCCCAAAGCACTTTACACAGCCACGCTTTAGCTGCCAGCAGCACAGCAAATGTGCAGGCAAATGAATCAGCCTGTCTGTGTTCAATTATAGCTCACACAGAGCACAGGGCTTCAGAAGCTGCCAATGTCTAGCCGAGACCGGGTTACATATGCCAGCGAGCTGGCTGACACAGCTCAGTCAAGATGGAGGGGGCGATGGGGGACATAGCTGGAGGAGATGGCAGAGGTAACATCAGCCAGGCCCTCTGAGTAAGGGAGAGCCTTCTCCATTAGTTCCAAGTGTTCATGATTTTGGAGGGTTTCTAGTCCCCCCCAGCTGCTGTTGGTCAATCACTTGACTGACGGAGCCCAGCCATCTTTTCATCAGCAGCATCTGAGTAGCAGGCTGCGACTTTGCTTTTTGGGTGCAGCGCTTGCTGCTATTATCCAGGCTTTTATCACCTACAGATTCATCATCATAAGTTTTTGGAATGTGCTGGGAAAGCTTTTGGTTCCAGAAAGTGGAGGAAGTAACCCGGGGAAGAGCCATTCGCGACTTGATTCTGACCAGCAGGGAGGACTTGGTAGCGAATCTGAAGGTGGAAGGCAATTTAGGTGGAAGTGATCATGAAATGCTAGATGTCATGATTCTAAGGAAAGGAAGGAGTGAGAGCAGACCAGTAAGAACCATGGACTTCTAAAAGCCTACATTCACAAACTCAGAGAAGCGGTAGGTAAGGTCCCATTGGAAGAAAAACTAAGGGAAAAAGGAATTCAGGAGAACGGGTAGTTTCTCAAGGAGACAATATTGAAGATACAACTGCAAACTAACCTGATGTGAAGATAGAAAGAATAGTAAGAGGCCAATCTGGCTCCAAGGGGAACTCTTTAATGACCTGAAAATCAAAAAGGAAACATGGACAGATTGCTAAGGAGGAGCACAAAAGAATAGCCCTAAAGGACTGACACGGGCCCCAGGTGTGTCCACACTCGGAGCTGGAAGATCTAGCCGACTTGAGCTCATACCTAGCACCTTGGATGGGATCGTACTGCAGGCGTCTAGCCCCTCCTGCTGCTCGCGCTGCGGCCACACGCTATTCTTAGTGCTTTAGCTTGAACAGAGCTAGTGTGAGTGTCACCTCGAGCTGGAATTGACACCATCCAGCTTGAGGTGTGGACATATCCGTAGACATCAGAGACTGCACAAGCCTGCTTAGCCAGTCCAGGGCTGCTCCCCATGGAGCCATTCTAGGGTTTGCCCAGGCCTGTGGGAAATCAGTCAAGTTAGCACCTGATCCCTGAGTGCCTTCTGCCTGACACAAGCAGCAAGGGAGAGTCATTTTCTTTTCGCAGTACTTTCCTGTGGGTTGGATTTTGTGCTCTCAAGTCATCTCTGTGCCTGTTAACCTGAGTCTATTGCTCTAGGGACCACAGAGGGCTAAAGCACCAAGCACAACACTGTGAAAACCAGATGGTTATTTGTCTTTCTATCTGTATCCACCTGTGTCTTACGCCTCGATTGTGAACAATTTGGGGCAGGGCCAGCCCTTGGTTCTGGGTTTCTACAGCACCTAGCAGTGAGGCCCTGACCCGTGATTTGGCCCATAGACACTGTCTCCACACACATAATCAGCATATTTGAAATGAACTGTGGTCTTGGGATCCCCTGGTTATTGCAGGTGGGCTACAGTAGGATCTGCAAGCTGGTCACACTTAGGCGCATTCTGGTCATCCACTGGCACCTGCACCCATGGAGAGCCCATTTGTCTTGGTGAGGTACAGGTAGGAAAGTTGAGTTCTGATGTGTCCTACACCGGACCATGGATGGCCATACAGATGAGAGCCAAGATCTTGAACAGGAACCAGAAGCAAACAGTTTTTTGTATTCCCAACAGCACTGGGTCGAGGTAGCAATATTGGTCCAATGACCAAATGGATCATGGATGCTAGATACTCCTATGAGATGAACTGGAGGAGACTTGAGGTGATCCATAGCTGGAAAGAGATGTCTCCTGCTCCTGACACTGCCTGAGTATCGAGGAACAGAGATTCCTTGATTCCAATGCTAGAAGGGACCACTTCGATCATGTAGTCTGACCTCCTGTATCGTGCAGGGCAAAAAATTCCCCACAATAATCCCTAGGGTGGATCTTGTAGAAAAACTCTCAGTCTTGATTTAAAAATTGTTAGTGATGGAGAATCCACCATGACCCTTGGGAAATTGTTCCTAGGGTTAATTACACTCCCTGTAAGGTTAATTATACTTACTCCTTATTTCCAGTCTGAATTTGTCAAGCTTCAGCTTCCAGCCACTGGATTGCGTTAGACCTTTCCTTGCTAGACTGAAGGGCCCATTATGAAATACTGTATTGATTTCCGGTGTAGGTACTTATAGATTGTAATCAAGTCACCCTTTAACCTTTTCTTTGTTAAGTTAAATAGATGGAGCTCCTTGAGTCTATCACTATAAGGCAGGTTTTCTTATCTTTTAATTATTCTCATGGCTTGTCTCTGAATGCTCTCCGCTTTATCAACATCCTTCTTCACTTGTGGCATCAGGACTGGACGTAGGACTCCAGCAGCGGTTGCACCAGTGGCAAACACAGAGGTAAAAAGCCTCTCTACTCTTATCTGTGATTCCCTTGTTCATGGCCACAGCATTACACTGGGAGCTCATGTTCAGGTGATTATCCACCAAGACCCCCACATTGTTTTCAAAGTCACTGCTTTCAAGGATAGAGTCCTCCATCCTGTAAGTATGGCCTGCACTCTTTGTTCCTATGTGTATATATTTACATTTGGCCATATTAAAACACATGTTGTCTGCTTGCGCCCAGTTTATCAAGCAATCCGGAATGCTCTGAATCAGTGACTCATAGACTTTAAGGTCAGAAGGGGCCATTATGATCATCTAGTCTGACCTCCTGCACAATACAGGCCATAGAATCTCATCCATCCACTTCAATAACAACCCCCTAACCTATGTCTGAGTTACTGAAGTCCTCAAATCATGGTTTAAAGACCTCAAGGTGCAGAGAATCATCCAGCAAGTGACCCGTGCCCCACACTGCAGAGGAAGGCGAAAAAATTCCAGGGCCTCTGCCAATCTGCCCTGGAGGAAAATTCCTTCCTGACCCCAGATATGGCGATCAGCTAAACTCAGAGCATGTGGGCAAGAATCACCAGCCAGCCACCCAGGAAAGAATTTTCTGTAGTAACTCAGATCCCACCCTATCAAACATCCCCCCACAGGCCATTGGGCATATTTACTGCTAATAGTCAAATATCAACTAATTGCCAAAATTAGGCTATCCCATCATACCATCCCCTCCATAGACTTACCAAGCTTAGTCTTGAAGCCAGATATGTCTTTTGCCTCCACTGCCCCCCTTGGAAGGCTGTTCCAGAACTTCACTCCTCTGATGGTTAGTCCTCAAAGTGAGGGGACAGGACTGGTCCTTGTAAGACTCCACAGGTTGGGGCTCTTGGGAAAGGGAAGCAGCTGCCCTTTGGTGCTTTCTGGGATCTGTTGGAAAGCAATGGCTCAAGCCAGTTTCATGCTATACTGTCCTCCCCTGCTTGATCTGTTACGCACGTGAGAATCAGAAATGGCAGCGTAGGACGAATATTTGCTAGGAAAGACGTGTTCATTATTGGAATGGCCTGAGTGTGGTATTGATTGATGTGAATGCAGGGACCTGAACATCACATCCCATGTAAACTCAACACAGCCTTTACTAGGGCACTATCAGAATCTGCTGCTATTTGAAAAGAGCTGTGTTTGTCACTATCAGAAACCTTCCTCCCATGTTCAGGATAAACCAGTATTCAACGAAACCAAACGGGTTAAAAGAAATGAATGGTTTTTGTCCATCAAGCCGGGCACGGAGGCTGGCAGATATGTTTGAGCTGGATAGTGCTGTCAGCACAAAGAAGCAGCAGAAAGGACCAGCTCCTTGGCACGTGTGAACTGACGGGGCTCCATCGACTTTACCCCAGCTGAGCCCGCAGTGTGGGAAGAACGGCACACAGTGACGATTGGAACGAATTGTAGCTGTGGGCAGAGTCCGCCCCTCAGCTGGGGGTTGCTGGCCCCTCTCAACTACCATTCACAGTTTGAAATGAACGAAAACCAGTACAATGAATGACTTCAGATGATGCCAAAGCTAGTCCCATCTTTCTTAGAGCTCCTCTCTTCTCTCACTAACACCACCCGTGCACAGGCGAAGCTCTGTTGACTTCAGTGCGATTTCTCCTGCTTCACACTTGTGCAGACACAGTAGGATCAGGCTCAATGGACAGAAATCCTTGTCTGCTTCTGAATATTTCCCCCAGCCCCACTCCATAGTCCACCTCCCTTAACCTCATGGACCTTGATGGTCTGGCCAGGAGTGGTGGAAGCTCCTGGCCAGGCCACCGGTGCCTGAACTGTGGTCCTGCCCTACACCCCTCCTTTCCCCACCCTTGTGTCACCCCTTTCCGGCAGGCCCCGCACCCATGCCATGTCTTCCCCTGTAGATGTGCGGACTCACCTGTGCAGCGCCTCCTACTGGTGACTTCCAAGAATTAGCTCACTGCCAGCCAGGAGCACCCTCTACAGGCCAGTGATCTGCCTGTCCTGTGGCCCTGCGTCCCTCCCAGGACCCCGGTGCCTCATTTACCTGGGGTGCTGCCCCCTGGCAGTAACCCCTTTCTCTCAGGGTCTCCCCCTCCCTGGGGAACCCCCACCCACTATCCCCACCTCTCCTCAGTATCAGGTTACTGCCAGTCATTGTCTAACCCCCACGCCCCGGGGCAGGCTGCAATATCAGCCACTCATCACTGGCAAGGTTGGGTTTGGACCTGCTGCCTTGGCCTACCCCTAGGCTGCCTCTGCAACCCCCAGTACCTGTTGGCCTTATGCTAGGCCGCAGCGTGGGGCTTTCCAGGCTGGAGCTCCCCAGCTCCTCTGCCTTTCCCCAGCCCTGCTCCACTCAGGTGCCCTGTCTCTAGCTCCCTGCAGCGAGGCCCTTCTCCCTTTACAGGTAGAGGAAGACTGAGTGGGCCTCTGGCTCACAGCCTTTTATAGGGGCCAACTGGGCCTGATTGGGGCATGGCCCAGCTGAGCCTACTTTCTCCAATCAGCCCAGGCTTCTTGCCCCCACCACAGCCTTCTCCTGGGCTGTTTTAAGCCCCAAAGGGCAGGAGTGGGTAATGATCCTGCTACACCCCCAAGACCCCGCCTCCTTCTCGCTGCTCTCTGCCCCCACCTCTCCCGTCACTTGCCTTTACGGCCGGTAAAAAGTGAGAGGGCATAGCTCTCCCGCTTTTAAAAGAGATGGGCCATGTCCCTCTGAGTCACCCCGTTTCAGCGCCTCTGGGTCTGGCTCATGGTGACAAGCCATCATGCAGCTGCATTTCAACAGGAAGGCAGCAAGCAGGATGCTGCTGAAATTGCTCCAAACTTTCTGATTATAGTGGTGTGATCAAGAAGCTGTAGCGAAGGCCGCTTCAGCTCCCATGATCCCTGACTGCAGGGGGATTAACTCTGGGGAAAGCAGTCCTGATTTTGCCACATTATTAGTCATTCAGCTGTCAGCTCCCATGAGCCTGATCTGGGTTGGATGCTGTGTTTTGCTCCACAACTGATTACATGAAATTTCAGATGCTTTGTAACCTGCCCCAGAGGGGAATCTTTCCAAAGATTAGTTTATTTATTTAAAATGCTTTTCCTGTTAACCTCTTGGCAATGACATTCTTGCTCTCTCATCTGAGCTGGTGATGCATGTCACTGACAACCCCACTATGTCAGGCTGCAAGTCACAACTTTCCTTCTGCCCTCTGTCTTTGGTACACTGGGTGGCCAACCACACCCTAAGTTCTGTGGCATGTCTCTGGGCTTTAGGAGGGAGAATAGCTCAGCAATCAGGCTCTTTCTATATCAAAGTGAAGCAAAATGCGGCAACTCCCACATGCACTCCCACATGCAGAGGTTCAAAATCCAGATTCCCACACCAGCAAGCCCATTAGAGAAGTAGATCTGATTGGGAGGCAGAGGATTGGAGCCAAGGTGGCTTGGTCCCTTCCTGGTTTGAAGTTTCTTCCATGGTCTCCATCCCAACACAGAAATCATCATGGCCTTCTGCTCATTCTGCCCCATATTGCTGTGCTACAGGATTTTCTGGGGGCTAAATGGAAAGATCCAGAGGAGGAGAAGGGCTTCTCTTTCCCTGGCTGTGTTTCCTTTTGCTTTCTCGGTTCTGTTCCCTGATGGACTCGTGCATTATTAGATATTACCATGTGCATTGAAGACATGGGATATTTACCAAGACCTGTGGGTTAGAGAGGGTCTGTGGTGGAGTTTCTCAGGCCTTCTCAGCCCTCCTTGGAGGCATTGGCATCCCGACACCCCCTGCTTAAGGAAAACTCACTTAGGCCAGGCCACCAAAATGACTATAATCATCTAGAGCAGAGGTTCCCAAACTGGGGGGCCAGCCCCCATGGGGTGGAGCAGAATATATTCTGTGTGTGTTTGAAAACTTTGGGAGAGCGGTAGCTGGTGGCCAGGCACTCAGGTCTGAAGGCTTTCCCCACCAGTGCAGCAGAGAATTAAAGGTGGCAGTACCACACCACACTTACTTCTGCGCTGCTGGTGGTGGTGGAACTGCCTTCAGAGCTGGGCAGCCGGCCAGCAGCCACTGCTCTCTGCCGTGCCTTCAGAGCTGGGAGGCCGGCCAGCAGCCACTGCTCTCTGCCGTGCCTTCAGAGCTGGGCGGCCGGCCAACAGCCACTGCTCTCTGCCGTGCCTTCAGAGGTGGGAGGCCGGCCAGCAGCCACTGCTCTCCGCCGTGCCTTCAGAGGTGGGTGGCCAGCAAGCAGCTACTGCTCTCTGCCGTGCCTTCAGAACTGGGCATCCAGCCAGCAGCCACTGTTTTCTGCCGTGCCTTCAGAGCTGGGGGCTGGCCAGTAGCCACTGCTCTCCGCCGTGCCTTCAGAGCTGGGCGGCCGGCCAGCAGCCACTGCTCTTTGCCGTGCCTTCAGAGCTGGGAAGGGGTGGTATCTGGCCGGCGCCCCACCCACCAGGTCATGGCGGCAAGGGCGCAACCTGGCGCCCTCCGACACGGAAACATCCAGCTCTGCCAAAGGCACGCGAAGTGTAGACCTGCAGCTGCTGGCTGGCATGCCCGTTTCTGAGGCACGAACGAGAGAAGGAGAGCAGTAGCTGCTGGACTAGCTGGCCAACTCTGAAGGCATGGCAAAGAGCAGCAGCCTCCTGGCCGGCCCGCCTAGCTCTGAAGGCACGCGTTAGAGAGGGTGCTTCTGCCTGGCTGCCCAGCTTCTTAAGGAACGGCAGAGTAGCACTAGCTTGTCTGGCTTGGCCACCCAGCTCTGGAGTGCATGCGCAGAAGAGCAGCGGCTCCTGCTCGGCTGCCCAGCTCTGAAGGCACGAGGAAAAGCAGTGGCTGCTGGTCAGCCGCCCAGTACTGAAGGCACGGTGGAGAGCGGACGGTGGCTGTCTAGGCGGAAATATCTCTGCCCAGACTCTGAACGCACGGCAAAGAAGCATGGCTGCTGGTAACGGCCACCTAGTCTTGGGATCAGGACACACAGGCAAGAGCAGTGGCCCCGGTGGGACGGTGTCACCACCAGACTGCTAGAAGGCATGGCAAGAGAGGGGTTGCTATCTCTAGAGAACCCTCCGAACCAAATAAAGCCCCACGGCCCAGCTCCTCAAAGGCACGGCGGAGGCAGGTTGGCTTCTGCTGGCCGCCCAACCCTGAAGGCAGTGGTCGTGAGAGCAGTGAGCTTGCTGGCCGGCCATCAGCTCTGTAGTAAGGCACCGCGATGTAGGGAGAGCAGCAGCATGCTGCCTGGCTGGGGCTGCCAGTTCTGAAGGCATGGCAGAGACCAGTAGCTCTGGCTGGACGCCCAGCTCTGAAGGCATGGCAAAGAGCAAGCGGCTCCTGGCCGGGGCCGTTCCAGCTCTGAAGGCAACGGGTGGAGAGGTGGTCTTCTGCTGACTGCCCAGCTCTTAAGCGAATGGCAGAGAGGCACTAGCGTGCTGGCTGGCCGCCCAGCTTCAAGGCACAGCAGAGACCAATGGCTGTCTGAACTGGCCGCCAGCTCTGAAGGCACGGCAAAGAGCAGCGCTCGCTGCTCGGCCGCCCAGCCTCTAAGCATGAGGAAGAGCAGTGGCTGGCTGGGCCGACCACCCAGCTCTGAAGGCACGGTTGAGGTAGCGGGTGGCTTCGGCAAAGGGCGGCCACAGCTTTCTTGAAACGCACGGCAGAGAGCAGTGGCTCGCTGTGTGAGCCGCCAGGTTCTGAAGACATGGCGGAGAGCAATGGTTTGTTGGCCGGCCACCCAGTCTGAAGGCGCCACAGCAGAAACAGAGGCTACTTGGCCCACCCCCAGCTTTGAAGGCACGGGCACAAAGTGTGTCGAGTTGGCTGGGGATGGAAGGCTCCCAGCTCTGAAGGCACGGCGAAGGCAGTGGGAGTCCTGGACCGCCGCAATCCAAGCCCTTCTCGGAGTGCACGGCAGAAGCAGTGGGCGCTGGCTGGCGCCCAGGCTCTGAGCACAAGAGCGGCAAAGGAATGCTCGCAGTAGCCTTGCTGCTGGCCCCCCCAGCTCTGAAGGCACAGGCGAGGAGGCAAGCTGCTCGCAGTATGTCACCTTTAGGGCAGGCCTCAGGAGTTTTCCTCTAATGGAGGCAGGGCCTCAGAGCTGTTTTAAGTAACCTCGCCCCCTGAGAATCCAAGAATGGTAGGTGTTGCATAGATGGTAAAGTCATTAAAGGATATAGACAGAATCTCATTTCAATCTCTAAACTGTTGATAAAACTCATTCCTACAGTCCAGACATTTATGACAAATGACTACTTAGATGATTTATAAAGCCCTGAATAAAAATGTGAGACTTAATATTGGGCCAGATACTGGGGCTTAACCAGTTTTTCACTCCATTTTACTGTGACTAATTATTTCTGTCAAAGTCCAAGGAACTGAAAGAGAATAAAGAGCAAGAATGTAAGCTTCTTGTTTAATGTTCTAAATCTCCCCACTCATTTTGGAGCGCTATTTTTATCTCAATACCTCTAGTTCTATGAACCAAATCCAACCAATATTTCAAGCATTTTCTCTTCTCCATTTTTTTTTCTGAAAGACTTTTATTATTCCACAATTTGCCGGAAATTTCCAAAATTAAAATCCAAATAAATATAGGAAAGCCTTTTCTATCATTCATTTTTTCTTTATAAACACGATACTTGGAAGAATAATGTATTATGCTTAATACCATCATATTATATTTATCTAATCCTCTGATTAATGAGAAGAAAACGATCAAGAAGCAGTAAAGTGAAATTGTACATATTTTCCTTCAGGAACGTGGACCTTTTTTCCAATTTGGATGCCTGAACCACCCTTTGCTGAGGCCCTAAACTATGTGTTTCATCTTTGGTCACATATTAGCACAGAAGATGGTTTTGGAGCAGGAAAGATCCTCAAAGGGCTAATTTATTGTCTTATATTTTTATGTTTGTTTGTTTGATTGTTTGGTATTTGCTTATTTAAGTGGAATTCATTTGGTTAGACCCGTTTTAATAATAATAAATACAGTTGGCTAATTAAGTATTTGCTTTTGTTTGAAATGAAGATACTTGATTCAAGAATCAGGATTTTTATATCAGTTGCCATGGAGAATAGTGATGACTGATGAGATTTTGATTTGATGAGAGATTTATTTTGCACTATATTTTTATTGTCAATAATATGTGTGTATTGCTTTTTGGTTTTATATAAATGCAATATATATGTATAAAAATATTAACAACCTTTTCATCCATATAGGAGAGATATAAGAGAGGTGGATTTTCAGGCATGGAAAAGAGGAGACAGAGGGATATGTAGAGATATTATAAAATCATGAGTGGGT